>NC_049991.1:3892436-3916213 GCF_000003815.2 Branchiostoma floridae | reverse complement strand
CCTATTATCGCTTATAGAAATAAAGCTTACGACAAAGGCGATAAAAATAGAAGTCATAATAGCCCAACAGTCGACTCTGCGGCTAGTGTAACCAGGACTTTATATATTATAACCTGTATAATTTTGTCCCATGCCCAGGTTGTATACAATGTGGGGTTGTGTATAGCCCTGTTTGACATCACAAAGCTGGAAGATTCCTTCATTTTCCCTGGAGATGGGGCATCTCATACAAGAGGTGGGTTATATCATCATGGTACTAGCTTGCATGCACTGATTTATACTACATGTACATGTAGTTCTAATTTTTGCTGGTGCATAGCACCGGCTTTGAGACGGGAAAAGCGAGTCTTTCAACCATTCGTTCGGTTTGCATGGATGCATGGATGGATGCATGGATCGGTCAATTTAACCAAACCCTTCTAATAGCCCTTCCATACGCGTGATTACGTAATTGAGTTAGCGTGGCCGAACGGTCTACGGCTCTGGGTACAGATATCAACTTGCTTTTGCAGCTGTGGATCGTGGGTTCGAACCCCACTTGTAACAATTTTTTTTCTTTGTTAGACAAATCTCATGTAATGTTTTTTTAATAGAATTAGAAGACAGATCAATTCAGTAATTCGATGCTTAAAAATTATTTTTTCATGTGATTTTGTTTAAAATCCAGGCTTTTCCCAAAATACGCACCGGCCAGCTTTTTTCAGAAGCTTTCTTGTTGTGATAGATGTAACAGTGGGGTTCAAGCAGTCCGCCTACCGTCCTTGCCAAAGGGCTCTGAGCTTTTTTGGCAACATCGGTAGCATCCTTCAGGTTTGGGGAGAATTGGCTACCTGGGTCCAGCACGATAGGTTGTGGGTTCGAATCCCGGGAGCGAGCTTGGGGTAAAACTGTTCTACTTGCCTCTATTTGAACTTTCATAGAACACAAAGCATCACAATCTAAGTTTGCAGAAAAGTGGTTAGAGGAATGAAAGTATTAGAACATATACCACACTACCGAGTACACCTACTTTGTCAGTTAGTCAGTAGTGTGTTTCCGTTCAAAACCAAAATGCAGCCTCTCATGCAGCTCCCAAGTACTAGTACTACTCAGTGGCGGCGGCACCGGGGGGGCACGGGGGGCGGCGGCCCCCCCGGAAAATATGTTGGGGGGGCGTCGCCCCCCCAGAAAAGCAAGCTGAAACCTTGTGTATTTTTTTGATGATGGAAATTTCATTAAATCAAGCTAGTCTAACGGCAAAATTTACCCCCGAAAATGCAAGAAATGGAGTTTCAGAGAGTCCCGATTTCAAAATTTCGCCAGACCTCCCTTGTGACGGCCCGCGTCTTCGGCAAAGGACAATATGTTGCGGGAGTGTCGCTCTCAAAACTCTTTTAAACTGAATTTAACTATCGTACTTAGCTTAGTTTACAAGCAGAATGTGGCCCCCAAATGCAGGAAATGACGTTTCAGACGGTCAAGATTTCAAAATTTTCTCCGGACCTCCCTAGCGATAACTTGCGCCTCGGGCGCTTACAACGACATGGTGAAAATTTGTGTGGGTTAAAAAAAATGCCATTAGATTTAGCATAGTCTGCCAGCAAATTTTGTTCCTAAAAATACAGAAAATGGCATTTCATAGGGTGCAGATTCCGAAATTTCCCCAGACCAACCTTGCGACAGTTCGCACTTTCGGTACACGAAATCATGAAAATATTTTTGGGGCATCGCCCTCGCTATTAAAAACCAATGTGTCTTTCTTACAGAATTGCCATCAAATTTAGCTTAGTCTGGCAGCAAAATTTGTTCCTAAAAATACAGAAAATGGCATTTCAGAGGGTGCAGAATTCGAAATTTCCCCAGACCAACCTTGCGACAGTTCGCACCTTCGGTACTCGCGCCTCTGGCGCGACGGGTAGCGCCTTCGGCGCTACATGTGCTGCAAAGTTTTGTCAGTAAAGTTCCCCCCCCCCATGCGAAATTTGCTGCCGCCGCCTCTGCTACTGGACCTGGTACACACATAAGCGTGTTATTCTCTTCGCCAATGGCGATAGAGTATGTTTTTGTCGACTTGGGTCTGTATGTAGGTCAATAGCATATAACTCGAGAAATTGTGGATGGAACTTTGTGATTTTTGGTAGGTGTGTAGCGGTTGTCGAAAGGAATGCCAAGTTCGAAAACGGTTTACCTGGCGTTTTCCTACGGTACTGCAGCGAGCTTGGTATGTTTTTTGCAGTTTGTTTTGGGCAGCATAAGTCAAAATCTAGCTGGGCGATTTTCAAGAAACTTGGTAGGTGTGTAGCGGTTTTGGAGAGGAAGGTCAAGTGCGAAAATGGTTTACCTGGCTCTTACCTACGGCGCTGTAGCGGGATTTGTATGTAAGTGCGTTTGTCTGTAAGCAAGATAACTCGAGAACCCTTGAATGGATCCTGATGATATTTGGTAGGTGGGTGGGGGTCAAGAAAACGAAGGTCAAGTTCGATAATGGGCCCCCTAGTGACTGCCTAAGGTACTGCAGCAAAACTTTTATTTTTGACACTTCGTGTTTTGGATATGCTGTAGTCATGTAGTCAGACGGGGACAGCCCAGAGAAGCTCTGGGAGAACCTTAAGGAAAACATCACCTCCGCTGCAGCCAAGGTGCTTGGGCCCAGGAGAAAGAAGAAGAAGAAGGCCTTCCTGTCAGATGAAACCCTCAGCGTTGTGGAGGCAAGGAGGAAAGCTAGACTGGAAGGTAACCACATGGAATCTAGAAGACTCAATGCCAGACGCAACCACCTGCTCCGCAAGGATAAACAGAACTGGGTTGATAACCTTGCGGTGGAAGCTGAGGCGGCTGCCCGCAGAGGCGACCAAGGCTCCCTCTACAGGACCCTAAGAACCCTCTCCGGGAAAACCACACCACCTACTTCCTGTGTAAAAGCCCTGGACGGTACCATCCCAGACACCCCGGCAGAACAGCTGGCACGATGGAGGGAACACTTTCAGAGTCTGTTGAACCGCCCAGCACCTCCCCCCTCTCCCCAGCTGGAAGCACTAGCGGCCTCGGCCATGGAGGACGACTCTGTCCCAACAGCTCCCCCGTCTCTAGAGGAAGTTGTCAAGGCCATTAGGAAGCTAAAGCCTGGCCGGGCTGCAGGGGCCGACGGCATCACCCCAGAGTTGCTACTGCATGGTGGACCCACGGTTGCAGATCAGCTTCATCACCTGTTTGCTACTATCTGGAGGGAGGAGACCGTCCCAGCCGACTGGCTCCAAGGTGTCATCCTCCCTTTCTGGAAGAAGGGCCCGAAAGATGTGTGCAGCAACTATAGAGGCATCACTCTTCTGAGTGTCCCAGGAAAGGCGTTCGCTAATGTCATACTTGCAAGACTCCGTCCTCTCCTTCTACGCAAGCAGAGAAAGGAACAGAGCGGCTTCACGCCAGGGCGTTCCACTGTCGACAGAATCCTGACCCTCCGTCTGCTGGCTGAGAAGAGAAGGGAGTTCAGGAAACCACTCTATGCAGCCTATGTAGACCTGAAACAGGCATTCGATTCTGTGGACAGACCGGCTCTCTGGAAGATCCTCAGAATCCTTGGTGTCCCGGGCAAGCTGATCAACCTTCTCTCCCTCCTGTACTCTGCCACCTCTTCCTGTGTGAGAGTCAATGGGCTGCTATCCGACAACTTCAACATCAACAGTGGAGTCCGGCAGGGCTGTGTCCTGGCCCCGACAGTGTTCAACACAGCTATCGACCACGTCATGGGGAGAACAGTGGCCCAGTGTGCGTGCGGAGCCAGCTTCGGCGATGTCACCATCACAGATCTGGACTATGCAGATGATGTGGCAATCCTGGCCGAAGCCATGGAAGTTCTCCAACTTGCTCTGCAGGCCATGGATGCAGAAACTCAGCCTCTTGGCCTGATGGTCAGCTGGGACAAGACCAAGGCCCAAAGCCTCAGTGACTTCAAGACCCCCCCAGCAGGACTTGTCATCAACTCCCATCCTGTTGAAGTTGTGGACAAGTTCTGTTACCTCGGTGGCACAATTACGTCCGACTGCAAGAGTGATGCTGATATCCAGATCCGTATCGGCCGCGCCGCATCCGCGATGGCTAGCCTGGACAACGTATGGTCCAACAGGAAACTCTCCACTCAAACAAAGATCAGACTGTACAACAGCCTTGTGCTTTCTATTCTTATGTACAGCGCTGAGACTTGGACACTAACAGGCACCCAGGAACAACGCCTGGATGCCTTTGACTCAAAATGCCAACGCAGGATCCTAGGGATCAGATGGTATGACCATGTCTCAAATACAACCCTACGTAGCATCACCAATCAGCCACCACTTTCCCATAAGATCCGCTCTGCCCGGCTCCGCCTCTTTGGCCACCTTGCCCGGGCAGAACCACCTCCCGAACCTGTCGTCCTGCTGAGAGAACCAAACCCCACTACCTGGTCCCGCCCCAGAGGACGACCTAGACGCACCTGGCTCGACCAACTGGCCAACGACCTACAGCAGACTGCCGGCCTTTCCATCACCGCAGCCTGGGAGGCAACCAGAGACAGATCAACCTGGAGATCGGTATGCAGAGGCGCTACGCTCCTCTTCGGAGCAAGCGGAGCTGAGTGAGTGAGTGAGTGAGTAGTCATGATTTTTGAGTGGTAGATAGCCCTTGGGGCAGAGAGTAAGTGCTGTGAGTTTGGACCCCCTAGCGGCTTTTTGGGAACTGCAGGCACCGATTTCCTTTCAAACTTTGAACGAGAATAACTCGAGAACGTGTTGACGGATCATCAGGATTTTTTGGTATGTAGATAGAATGAGTACTTAAAATAATAATCTACATGGAAAGATGCATTTAATTGTAATCAGTGGCCAATTAACAGAAATAAACTGTTTTGTATATACATGTATCTCACTTGACCTATATCTATGGACACATCTGTTTGACAGATGTTTTTGCTGGAGGAAACACTGACAAGCCGTGAGCTGGACACTGAAAAGCTTGAAATTCTGATTGACCAGGGGTGCTCTCAGGTCATCTTGTACAATCGGGTCTTGTTTTGGTAGCATTTGTGGGGTTTGGGGGTAGGTACTATTTAGTAATACATGAATAAGACCTTAAAGTCTTAAATAAAGGCATGATTTAGTAATACATGAATAAGACCTTAAAGTCTTGAATAAAGGCATGATTATTTGGCGAAGAGATGGGTTCGTTGAACTCTAGTTCTATTTGTGATTACCATGTAGCATTTCCTTGTTCCAGTTCATTTCAGATACGTGGTGTTCCGACCGTTCATGGATGAGATTCTACAGGGAAGAATACGCAGCTGTAGTAGGGAAGGTGTGCACGGTAAGCTGGACCTTGTGCATCTAAGTTACAACATACAAGACAAATCTTATATATTGTAGTTAACCCCATTATTCTGTGTTAAATTTGCCTTAGAAAAGTGAAAACACAGCTGCAAATCTTGCATGGCCTGCTATTGATAAATGTGATTTTGTTGACAATGATTGTCACATTGAAATAGAACTGTGTAAGTGTGTACAGTACCGACTACGTTTATGGTCCGGTCCCACGCGGTTTACACGCGATTTAATCTCGATTAAAAGTCGTGCAAATCGCGATTAAAAGTCGTGCAAGTCGCGATTTGATCGCGATTGAATCGCGTGCGCTAATGAGCTGTAGCTATCTAATTAAAAATCTCGTGTCGTTTGTAAACGCGTTTACTCCCGGCACCCCGCCGACTCAAAACAAAAGGCTTTGTTCCAGCTGCCCCGCCCCTTGGTCGGGCATTTCACCCACGAAATATTTTGTTCGTTAATGAGCAGTGTTTACTTTTGTAAATTTGCATGATACTTGTAAGTCGTCAATTTCACGTATTTGTTGATAATTGGTGAATAATACAGGGGCTGGACAGCGCCGCGGGTGTCGGCAATATTGTCCGAGGACCGCTGACGCTTTTTAGCTAAGATCGTAAAAGAAGTTCACAGTCAGCAAATTAATATATCGACATTCTCTCCTGGTACCGATTGCTCAGACTGAGTTAAATTTCTATACTATATCTTGAGTAGTAACTTTTCATTTTGCTGGTGTTGTGTTGTTGCTTTTTTATTTATCACGAAATGTGCATTTCTCGATAAATTTGAACAGGCGTGTACACGTTACTGCTCGTCATCCAACACCGTCCAAAGGGTACGGATTTGCAAAACATCGGAGGAAAATTGCCAACAGCGATCATGTTCACAACGCTGGGTATGGAAATTGTGATAAGAAAACAGTCTCCCGATAGATATTTTCTGATATAAAATAAATGTCAATGATGAATCCAGAAATCCGTCCTCGTCACGCATGGTCAGACAGAAGCAGAATTTACTCCATGTTTTCTGATTTAGAAAAACACATCTTGCCATTCTTGGGAAAAAAACAATTTATTTGATGTTTTCTTGTCATGTACGTATAAGATTCAAACTTGCACTACACAGTCGGTTCCTCAAAATTGTAGCAAATCTTCCGAGAAAGAACGTTAGGTAGCGGCGCGGGTGCGAGGTCGCACCATACATTTTGTATCTTCGGAAGGATTTTTTCCGGTACGTGACCCTGGCGCTAGCCACGGCAGCGCCGAAAGATCGGGGTCCAGTAAAAGCATACTTTGCCATATATTCTGCTTAAGAAAAAGACACCTTTGTGGAAATTTATTTCTTATTCTTTAATTTTCACGTATCAAATTTAAACATGTACATGTGCGGAACAGTCGGTTTCTCAAAATTGTAGCAAATCTTCGGAATGATTTGTTCCGGTACGTGACCCTGGCGCTCTAAGCCACGGCAGCGCCGAAAGATCGGGGTTCAGTAAAAGCATACTTTGCCATATTCTGCTTAAGAAAAACACACTTTTGTGGAAATTTATTTGTTTTTCTTTAATTTTCACGTATCAGATTTAAACATGTGCGGAACAGTCGGTTCCTCAAAATTGCAGCAAATCTTCTAGAAATATCGTGGTTGGGAGCGGCGCGGGTGCGTTCTAGACTGCGAGGTTATGCGTTAGTTAGTTCAGAAACAAATTGGGAAATTGGGCGTGATACGTTCTCCGCCCTCCGCGCGGGGGTCTGCATATGAAAAGAAGCCGATTTCTGCCAAACCCCGAACTTTGGACGGCACGGGCGTGTCTAGAAAATGTTTATGAAAAGAAGAGGCGTGTCTGAAATCTATTCATTGATCGTCTAAACGCGGTTAGACGTGATTTCATGCATATCAGACGCGGGTACACGCATATCTAATCGCGTTTTACCCGAGAATTGCACGAGTTTTAATCGCGATTTACACGAGATGTAATCGCGACTTGCACGACTTTTGCACGCGATTAAATCGCGTTCAGACCGGACCATAAACGTAGTCGGTACTGTATGTGACATAATTGCAACAGCAGATTCATATCTATTCATTTCAATATTAATGTGCAATATATTGAAGTATCAATCCTTATTTGTTTTCCTTACAGTGTCTCTTGGTTTCTTTGATGACATCTTGATCCCACCTGATGCTCTCCAGCAACCATCCAAGTTGTATCCTTGTCGTAAATGTCAAGAGTAGGCGTGGGTACATCGTAAGGCCACAGCAAGTAAATTTTATGGATGACATCCGCGCGCGCATTGATTTTCACCTTATTTCAGAAAAAAAAAAGATTTCTTTTCTTCTGCAGGGATGGCCAACATGACGATTAAGTACCAAAATGAGCAAATGTGTTGTAGCTTAATAATTGTACTTGTAGAAGTGACAATTGCGAGGTACTCAGGACTGTAGTTGTAATAGTTAATTGTAAAAGTGACACCAATATGGAAGCCATGAGTGTGGTTACCAACTTTGTTGGTGATGCCAGTCTGCCACACTAGTGTCACTTTTACCACACCAGTACATGTCTTGAATGCAGGAATGAATGCCTTGTTGGCTCTGATACCATGTTTTGTCCCCTTGATTCTTGTTACAACATTCATCACACCTTTATGGTGCCTAGTTTTGGAAATGAAGCCATCTTGTTTTTTTCACCCGTCTTGTTTTTTTTCCGCCCTATCGCACTATTTTTGCAGTCTGCAGAGGATGTCATCCATAAAAATTACTTGCTGTGGCCTAACGGTACATAACCATTTTTTTCTTGTTGAACTGGTCCAAAAAGATCGGACCTGAAAAAAAGACCTTGGACCATATAACCAGAATACATCGGCATGGGTTTACAGGATTTTGCACTTACTTGTACTTGTTCAAGAAAATAACATAAGTTATGTAAAGAAGTGTTGATCGATAGTCATTTCTACCAAGTTTCCAGAGTCAAACTTACGGAGTTGAGTTAGCACAAAGACAGACAGCCTTTTGATAAATGCCAGTGGGTGTCAGATACTCTACTGAGCAGATTCTTTTGATCCATGATCCACAATGGAGCATATTTTCATTAATCTCCAAGCAGATCCTACAATGGCATAAGATACTAGTACCAAACTTGCCAAGGAGTGATATTGATGATTAATCATCCACCTGCTACTTGATCATATAACTTCAGTTTCAGTTTATTTATTTATCCAGGAAAATACATCGCCTTCTGGCGTTTTACCTCCTGGTGGGCTGGGAGACCCCAACATAAAATAACACAAAATCACAACAACTGAATCAAAAATTGAAATCAAAGGTCAAACTTAAATAACTAAACGTCAGGTGTCAACTAATTACAATACAAATAACTCAGGATAATTTAATATAATAATGGTAATAATGATAACAATAATAACACATTCAGGCAGTGGATCAACTTAAAATCAAAGTAACGAAAAGTGGAATTTGCTTATCAATGTGTCGCTGGTCGGGCAGTGTTTGTTTCAAAGTTGATTTGCAAATGAAAAATAACAGTCAGAAGAGAACATAAATGTCAGTCTTAGCATCAAAACATAATACAAAAATCAAACAAAAGACAACAAACAATAACTTAGTCAGACAGAGTAGAAATCTGTCTCCAAAAGGCTAGAGGGAAGGGAAGGGTTGAACTTAAAGCCCCCAATCAAATCCTATGAGGTGGGGTCACACATGTGTATATATTCAAGTCCGTTTTAGGTGCGTATGAAGCTCTTAGTCTCTACCAGGCTCCACGGGTCGCGGGGAAAATAGTACAAATTGGGCAAATATAGATACATAACATGCCAGATGAGTTAGTTAACCGAGAATTATGGTTAGCGACCCAGCTAACTCGTCTGACATATTACCTGTTTACGTTTGTCCAATTCTATTATTTTTACAATGACCTGTGGAGCCTGGTGGAGGCAAATACTCCCATGCGCGCCTCATACGTACTTAAGTATATACGCAGGTGTGACCCCACCTATATATTGAAGTGGCCTTTACTAGTGATCAGCGATGAAAGCGAACAGGTGTGGGTGTGGGAGTACGAGACAGAAGAGGGGACACACGACTTGTTCATGGACATCAACGAGGAGATTCGCTTCCGGGTGGTGGACGAAGTATTCGTGGATACCACACCCACAGGGCCAAAGGTCAGCGAGGCTGCGGAATCCGACAAAGAGGCCAAGAAGTCGCCATATGCACTTGTGGTATGTATTCAGGTTTATAGTTCATTTGCATGTTAGTGCTTGACAAACATACATGTGGTCGAGACATAGGAAACATACATGTGACATATAGACAGTGATTTACATTATAAGGTTATAATAAACAAGAGATTTTTTCAAGAAGTCACTAGTATAGGGTTGGCTATATCTAGACGAGTTGGGTTTATCTTAATTTTTGGAAGCAGAGGAAGACAGAAAGCCCCACTTTTTCTACAATTTGTGGGTTCTCTGATTTCAATAAGATGATTGATTAAATAAGTTGATTTCTATTCACCCACAAATGTAGTAAAGTTTGGCTAAATCTTGGCGACTTGGCAGTTCTTTCATTGTGAACATTTTCAAATGATTTATGTTTATCATTCCACTGCTTTTTAAGTATACTGTATATTTCTGCTAGCTTGTAACCTCTTATGATGAAGTACAACTCATGATTGACAAAAAGAATATCTAGAATACCTCAATTGAAATGGTACAGTCTGAACCATAGCTGCTCATTGGTGGAGAAGTAGACCTTGGGATATTCCATTATACATATTAGGGATGTTGTTTTATGTTACAGGGAACCATCAGTGAACCTGGCCTGGGACTACTGAGCTGGTGGAGCAGTGTCGGATGAACGCCATTGTTTGTTTATGTTTGTTTGTTTGTTTACTAAAAAGACAATACATTGTATATATACAAAATTGAAAAGTTTTGTTGCTTTGTTCCTCTGTGAAGATTCTGAATACAATTTATTTATATTTAGAGTTACCAAGATGGAAAAGAAATACTGGTCAGTTAGTTTTCTGGTTGAATTTAATTACAGATTGTTTAGTTCTTGTGTGCTTGGATCAGTCTAATGTAGCTTTCATATTTTGTTCAGAAGTTTGATGCTTTGTTGTGATATTTTTATGTCATTTATCAGTGACATACTATTGTGTTGTAACATATTGTTGTAGAAGCAATGGTGAATACAGCTGATGTTTTCCCACAAAAAGAGCTGTTGTACCATTGTCCTGGTGCTCGTATGACAGACATTGTGCCATAAGTGGATGTGCTAGATCTTAGATTCTTTTTTATGCCTTTAAGTTTTACCCACACTACAGTGCTTGAAAAATATAAAGAATGTTAATTGTGAAATGAAAGTTTGGTAAAGTGTACAATGTCATACAAATGCTTAACAGTCCCATGAAGTTTCAATTCACTAACATACTGTATCTGTATGATATAGCTGTTATAATTGCTCTTTTGCATAACACCATGGGTATGTAAAAGAACCTAATCTCCAAGCAGATTCCTCCGTGGCATAAGACAGTAAATATATTAAGCTCATGCATGGCCAATTTTACTCCTCTGCCAGCTAAACTCCTTCCCCAGCTTATGTTACTGTCTTATACCACGGAGGAGTCTGCTTGGAGATTAAAAGAACCCACCACTCTTAACGAAAAGAATAGGCGTCCTTCCTGGTGTGAGTGGATCAAACCGTTCCGGCTACATTGGGTAGGGAATTTTCCAAGCAGCCTTCATAACCCCTGCTTTGCCTATTGAGTCAGTGTCCTCACTCCTAGTGAGCAATTGAGCTTGTCTCAATCATGATATTTCTGACTTAATGTGGACTCTCACTGCACTTGGGGCACCGGTGTGACACTGTGGGGTTCGTAGATGACTCAACGAATTTCAGAGACAAAGAACAAATTTTCTTCCATCTTGTGTCTTTTTTTGTCTTCTAAGTCACACTTTTACGTATTACACAATATCTAAATTATCAAACATTGCAAAAATAACGAAACAGTGCCACAGTGAACGAACCCCACAGTGCCACACCGGTACCCCAAGTGCAGTGAGAGTCCACCTTTAGGGTGAAGAGATGCTGTTACAGTTACATGTACTATGTAACCTGTAACCTCGGAGTGGCCTTCGGGTCTCACCTTGAAATGACCTTCAGGTCTTGCTACGTGGTGACCATTAAGTAAAGAAAAAAGCTTTGCAGTCACGCAATGCGCCAGCTAGCAGGCTATATTACATTGATCTACTGTATTTGGTGGCAATGAGTTCTACACTCTACAATAGTTCTAGGAAAATACAGATTTTTAACACATCAATCCTAAGCCTCAACATGAGTAACTCTCTCAGGAAGGCATGACTATTTCTAGCCTCTTTTATGAGCTGGATTAGATATAATTTTACTTCATACAACATGTCACCGATCCTGCCATGTTGTGCCATTGGGAAAGGCACTTGACACGACTTTGCTCACTTCACTCAGGTGAAAACTATGGCTTTGGCTAGTGACAGTAACAGGTCTTCAAGGTATGTTCCGGCATTACGCACCCGCTGTACATGAGTCAGGGGTAGGAGAACCCCTTATTACCCCTTGATCGAAAGTCCTCCTAGGAGACGGATACTCCAAACAACAAACCTGCATCTGCTGGGGCTGTCTTATATGTGACATTTCCTGCACCTGTGGGACTATAAGCACTAGATAAGAGGGTGCAGAAAGATTTGCAAACCCCTCCTTCAACTTAAAAAGTCATTTGCTGGCCAGACAAAAAGGTCACCAAACTCATGTAGACAAGTGACTGTTTGCTTAATCTCATCTATTGTTACAAACGGAGAACACTAACTCACAACCATGTACTTGGTACATCATTAACGAAACACTTTTTTCTGCATACCTGCACTGGTGCAAGTAACATTGAAAATTACCTGCACCATACAAATTTTACCTGCACCACTTTGAATTTAGGAAGTATGGATCATATTAAAATTGTATCAGGAATCATTACTATTTTTTCTTTTATACTTTATAGTTGGTTACAGTCAATGCAGCTAATAACAATCTACATCACAGGACATTTGTGTACATAACCCAGTATATCGACCAGTGCAGGTTAGGTGCAGGTAGACACCAGAAATACCTGCACAGCTCCAATTTTACCTGCACTAACCTGCATATCCAGGTGGTATTTCGAGCCCTGTTGATACAAGTAATCCCCACTGATACTTTCCGAGCTAGTTTCTCCCTGATTAATTGGCCATCTGAGGAACCAATTAATTAGCTAAGCTAATTAATTAGGAAACTGCCAACTTGTAGGGAAGTTTAATTATCAGTCAGGGCCAGGTATCAAGGGGCCAGTTGGTAACTTGCCAAAAGTGTGGTCCCGAGTTTAAATAGAAAAAACAGTGAATTAATTAGCCTTGTTATCTTTCTTTTCAGTTTTCCTGTCAATAAACTAGCCAATTATGGCAAAAATGGTATTTCAGATGTTATCAAAGATTCAAACTGACAATGAAATATCAGCATGATTTTCATAAAAACAGTTTGATAAACCGAGACTATTTTCTAACATTGTTTCTTGGAAGAGGAGATCATTAGGATCCAACTGATAGTGTGACTGTGACATATAATGTAATACTGTAAGTCTTAAATTTTTAAGAGTGGTTTCATTTTAAATGGCGGGAAGGCGAAACCTGCCACCATCAGGGATTGGTTCGTGAGGGGCGTCAAGGAGGCTATCTACATTAGGGCACATCAACCCTCGTTGAACCGTGATGGTGGCAGGTTTCGCCTTCCCGCCATTTATGATTCGCTGCTACCTGACGTCATCCGACGACTTCCGGATTAGTGCAGCGAATCATTTCATCTGAAGAAGGTCGGAGTGCTCGACCGAAAATTTATGGCGAGTCCCTTCTTTGTGTTGGAACAAAGTTTATTATTAAAACTCTTTCAATATGGAATTTACCAACACAGATGAGCTTTCATTCGGATTGGTTTCATTTTTGCTGTGACTCCTCCACCATAAATCTATGACACTGCAAACGTTAACCACTAATAAAAATGATTACAATTATGATTACTTTCATACTAAAGAACTGGTTCAATTGCATACTTCATTCACCACAAAATCCTCTTTCGCTCTGAAATTAAGAGCCTCTCCGAAAATAAGTCAATCCACAGTAGAACCACCACTGGTGCATAAAAAATGGATGACTTAAACCAAACACAATTTCATTGATCAGATTTGATTTAAGCTGGAAGGATTATCTTATTTATAACCACGAGGAGCTTTCTTGGAAGGAAAGGAGACATGCAACGTCAGGTTTCTGCATAGTCATCCTCAGGGCACATCTAATATCATAAATGACTACTTACATTGTGTATATAAGAAAATGTAGTTATCAAATAGGCTTACTTTTGTCTTCGTAAATAAACTACACAAAGGAAATTATTTGTCTAATAGAGTATGCCATTTGGGTAAAAAGCAAATGCGATAGTCAGTTACAGTCCGAATGCTTTCACTTGTGAACACAAATACGTATAAGATACGCCAAAAAGCTGACACTGACGAAAAACAAGGTAATACTAGTATGTTGTTTGAAATGTCTGACCGTTTCCAAAAGCATATCCTGCTTTTTTGGCGTATCTTATTACCTGGATGTCTAATTTTCATCGACGTGAATACGTAAGCAGCCTTATGATTCATCAAAGAAAACTAAGCTGCCTGATCTGAAATTAACCTGAATGTTTCGTTTAACATTGTGTCCAACGATCAGATAAACGCATTATACTAGTCAAGCGATAGAATATAACGGTTAACACCACACAGCATCTCCTAGACAAAAGACAAAGGCACGCACGAGCTCGAGCGCACACACATATGAACGCTCAAATGCTAAAAAGCATACCTGCATTTTTTTTTTTTCATTTAAACTATTTATTCATAAAATTAAATTTGGACCGTTCTCTACATTGGGACCTTACTAGGGCTGGGTATCGGTACAGCGTACCGGACAGTAACGGTACAAAACCAGTTTTCCTTATTGGACCGGTCCAGAAAAACCGGACCTGAAAAAAATAGGCGGACCGGATGTTGGATCGATTAGAAAATTAACAGATTATTTTATCAGGTATTCACACGCAGGTTGAAGAAAATAACAAGAGTGAAGTAGAGTAGAGTTTATATTAATTTCTACCAAGTTTTACAGCCAATCGTACATGTGCAGTTAGCGTTGCAGGATTTTAAAACGCCAGTGTAAGTATAATACTCCACCAAACAGATTTATTTGTATGAGGCATACTGCATCAGGTCCAGGTTCAGGTCCGGACCTGGACCTGATCCTTTAGATCTGAACTGGACCTGGACCTGAATTTTCTGTACCGGTACCCCGCCCTAGACCTTACTATAAATCCACTATAGATTCACACTTGCAGCATATGCGTACGTGCTTCTTCAGGGGTAAACCAGGATTTATCATTAATGCTGAGTCATAATATCGTCATAATCTGATTCATAAATCTCCAAGCAGATAATCCGGTGGTAAAATCGCCTGGCCACATAAGAAGGGTTTATTTGTTGGCATTTGCGATTTTTCCACCAAAGATCTTATAGATCTCAGATATTGTATTAATTATTAAAACACAACGCAGTAAATCTTTACAGTCATGTTTATTCATCAAACCAATTTGAGTCCTGAGATATTTTACAGTCACTGTCAATGTGTTAAAAATGTAAACAATATACATGTAACGTGGTATACATTGTCCATTTTAAACCCGTTTAGTAACTCTTACACATACTATTGCCCGTACAGACTTGTGCATATATTCAAGTCCGTTTCTGTGTATTCATTCATTCAGCAGGCCACTTTTCATTGAGGTCATGGGGGAAGAGGAAATGGTCAGACAAAATATGTAACAGAGATATAATTTGAATGCTTGAGATACAATTTGCGTCATTGAGTTTGCGTATGATTTGCGTATTGACATTTTTGGGCTTGGCTAAATTTTGCTTGAAAGAGGCGAAAAATTACTTGAGTCTTTGACCTACTGTTGTTTAGCTTGGTAATCAAACCGAAAATTTCTTCGGCCTCAAACTCTACGGACTTTCATATACGCACGTGTAAGTATTAACAGGACTTATCATACATTATATTCGGCACTGTTGTATATTTATCATTGGACATCGCCAAATCTATAATACTTTCAAGAAGGCATGTACCAAAAATCATCAAATTATGATTTATACACAATATACGCAATGACTCTATCATACACAACTCGTTTATCCCTGAAGCACTGAGTCGCTTGAAGTATTGTGCGTAAGTGTTGTTGTATCCATCTACCCATTTCTCTTTCTTTAGTCAAAGTGTTTTTGCGTTTATGTACTTATATGTATTGTCATACATTTCTTGGGAGGACATAACATATACGGTGTCAAACTATCGAATCACTGGATAGGAGACCAAGTGTGCACGCAAATAGCACAACGCAACTACGACTAATATTATTTCCTATAATACTTCTTCAAAGGAATAGAACTTTGGTCCCTAAATTATGTGACAATTTTGAAGACCCTGTATTATGCTTTGGTCATAATTGGGCTACCCTGGGAGTCAGCCTGGACCGGGTAGCTGGCGAGTTTTGTTCGGGGAGCCAAGGCAGTCAGCCCGCCGATTTTAACATAAGCGCTCCGGGGAGTTTAAGCCTGAAGGAGTTATCGCTGGGCAGGTGGACCTCCTCGAGCTTAAAGGCCGGGGCGTTAATAGGAGATCGGGCGGGCCTGACTGTCAGTTGGGCCACCGAATAAACTGTCCTGGCTGCCCGATCCTGGCTGGCTCCCAGTGTACAATTGGGCCGGTTGCTGTCGGAAGTGTAGCCCCGGCCGAACTCTGAAGCCACAAATTTGTCCCGGTAGACTGCCGGATACCACGGGGTTTCCACGGGGTTTCTCTGTGTTTTCACGATTAGGTCACGGCGTCTTTTGTTGCCAGGTCCCGGGTTGATTTTACTACGAGTTTTAAAGAAATCCCGGGGCCCTGCCGTGGCCAACCATAGACCGGTACGGTAGCCACAGCGTGTCTCAAGGGGCCACGTTCGTTAGGGGGCACGCCCGAAAGTGCTCCCCAAACAACCCGTGAACTGCCCGGCAGGGCCCCCTTTTCCAATTCAAGTGTGAACTAAGCATTTTTACCTACTCTCGCTGCCCTGAAGATAAAACATTTTCGCAGGGCAGCAAGTGTTAAGAGCCCAAATAGTAATTGGATGGAGAGGCAATGTCTAGAGTATTTTTGTCAACATTTTTACATTGTAAAATTAACCGATCTCTTAGAAACGCGTGGGGATCAAAAGAACATTTGCTCCTGTCACAAAGTCGACGAACTTGAGTCGTTTTTGTTGATCACCATTTTGTTGCCCGGTTCTAAAATTGACGGAAAGTCGCGCGTAATTTTTGTCTGAAAATCGACCTGAACAGGAGTATTAATACCAGTCGAAAATGTCCTTTACTTTAGACCTCGCAGACACGTCGTCATATCGATTTTTGTGATATGTACGTGACAAGGGTGTTTGGCGAGTGCCGCCAAAAATATCCCTTCTGAGCTCACAGGCTTTTGTAAGTAATTCCTCGCACGATGCGTAACTGTCAGGTGACTGGACATCAAACGCGTTCCAAAACTTGACGTCTTTGACGACCGATATCTTCAAAGGGGGCGACGTCTTAGTACTTCCTTGGGTCTTTAGAGGAAGTCATAATTGTGCTTGTCGAAAAGAGCTAGGGGAAATTCTCCGGTACAATGGACCTGTAGATACTGTATATATCATCTGTCTTCTCCAGTGTAAGAGTGGGTCTTCTGTGAGCTAAACTGGTTTCAGATCATTTTCACTTTTTGTCCTCCTACAGCTTTAACTATAAACCACAAAGATATGCCATACGGTGTTGCCTATTACGTTCCCATGTACGTATCTGGCTAGCAAACGCCACCGTCTAAATGTGGACATAACAAGGCATTATTTTCTTAGAGCTTTCTCCTCTCCTAAGAACACAGTACAGCGTTTGAAACAGGGAAAGATTCGTCACATCACTGAATCTTTAAGTCGAAATTACATAACTGATATATATCTTATGTAAATATATCTAGAGAGATGAATACACTTTGAGAGTATGATAAACTCATTGCGGTTACACCTTCACAAAAGGAAACATAGTGTTTTCTCTACATTTCTCCCTCTTTTCTTCCTTTCCAGGCAAATGAACCCGGACCAGGCAACTGTCACGATAGTTACTGTCAAAGTAGCAGCTAGACACCCTGTGGTGTTCGATTACATCATGTAACAAGTGGCAGGACTAGAGCAGAGAGGGGCTAGTAAACGATACATCTCATTTTATAGGAATGATTTTGACTTAGAATGAACAGAGCAGTAGTTTCTTAGGCTATAGAACATGCAATGTTACCTCTTTAGTCAAAGTCTTGTATCCATGTACATGTCTTTACGTGTTACGATTCTCTTCAAACTTGGCAATGACGACTCACTGATGACGCTCCTGTTGGAAGACTCCAATGCTATAACGTAGCTTTGTCGAGTCCCTATCGCAGTTGGTCCCGCGTCTTTTATCTTGCGACATGTTCTGAAGATCTCCCCACTCACTTTCTTATCAGTTAGAGCGAAGATAACACCGTTTAAGCTACTGCTCGAGTGTGCTAAAACTAAGCTTGAAAAATGAACACCCCCTGGCCATTTGTCGCCTGGATCGGCTAACACTATCACAGCATACTGAAGCCAGCAAACCACGAAATAGATACACAATACACTGAGAGACCGTAGAGCCTTTGTACCTTGTCTTACTTGTGGCGGAGTCCTGCCTTGTAGATATTGTCTCAAGTTGTTCTTGATTTTCATGACGTTGAGGTAGAGAGCTGTGTTGAAGACGAAAACCGTCAAAGTCGGAAGAAGGTGTCCGATTAGAAGAAACATTAGAGTGTACCCCGTCTTGGTTCGATCGTACGCGCAGTTCATCGTCTTCGGGTCGTAGCGGAAGGTGCCCCAACCAAACCACAGGGGTAGCACGAAGCCGAGCCCGTAAACCCACGTACCCAAGACGATCATCGCTGCCCCCTTCTTGGTGAAGATGTCGTCGTGGGTTTGCCGTTTACAGATGAAAAGATAGCGGTTGATGGTAATGACTGCGGTTGTGGCTAGTGAGATAATACAGCCGGCAACGCACAAGCTGCCTGTGATGTCACAGACTGTCCAGTTCGTGTCCAGACGGTAAAACTCCGGCCAGGCGATCCCCAGGACATGCAGCGTGTCCACTACAATGGTCACTAGCAGGTCCACTGCCGTCAGGTTGACCACGTACACCGTAGCAGAGGTCCGAATGTCCTTCCGTCGGTAAAGAACCCATAAAACTACGAGGTTAACACCCGTGCCGAATACTCCGAGACATCCTACGAGTGCCGCAAGCCACGTGCGTACGTGTGAAGAGTAGATGCTCAAGTCCATCTCCATTTTCACACTTTTGAATCGTAAAACCGTTACTAAACTGTTGGGGCAATGTAGATGAACGGCTACAAACGGAACCTTCGCGTTTGGAATTACAACTGAAACAAACGGAAGGACTGACTGACGTGTTATTGCGCACGGTCATCGCTGATAAATCATTCATGGGGTTAATTAAAAGGCCCTGGCGTGATCTACTTGTGGGAACAAGAATCCGTAGAACACAATCCCTCTGTGAATTCTACCGCTAATAGTGAAAGAGAAGACATACGCTATGTTCAGTATTTACAGGTTCGTTGTAACCGGGAATTTTCCCTTCGCTGGTTCTATTGATAATAAACAGTGCATCTTAACGTCCCGTCCTATTAAAAGACTGTAACCCTTTCCGGTAGCGTGTATGTCGGGTACTACCCTGGGAGCCAGCCAGGACCGGGTTGCTAGCGAGTTTTGTTCGGGGAGCCAAGGCAGTCAGCCCGCTGATCTCACATATTAAGCGCTCCGGGGAGTTTAAGCCCGAAGGAGTTATCGCTACCCTTGTAAGGGCAGGTGGACCTCATCGGGCTTAAACTCCCCGGGCGATAATAGGAGATCGGGCGGGCCTGACTGTCTTGGGCCACCGAATAAACTGTCCTAGCTGCCCGATCCTGGCTGGCTCCCCCAGGGTACGAGACGCAGCCGGAATCAAACTAACGGCTTCTAGTCCCAGAGGCAGTGGACTACTAGTCTCCAAAGGACCCAACGGTGCCTTAGAGATAGTATCAAAGCTGGCAAAGGAGTATAGCCGGCCAAAGGGAGATAGCCGGCTCAGGCCTAGGTCACAATTGCCATCCCGGGGCCCGACCGGGTAGCTTTCGGGAGGGAAAAGAATGATATAAAGGACATCAAAATACACGAAATGTCAACATAAGATTCTTGGAAATTACATGCGTATATTTCTAGGTATACATTTTAATTTTTCATTTCTTTAAACATCCCGGCCGGGCCCCGGTTTTGAAATGTGACCTAAGCCTAAGGGAGTCAAACGGGCACCGGAGCCGCTATACTAAGTCCCTGGCCAGCTTTGATACTATTTCTAAGGCACCGTAGGGTCTGCTTGGAGACTAGTGGACTACATACGATACCTAGGTGCTAAAGATGATAGCAAGACTCCTTGATGTAACGAGGAAAAAAAACTTACACATAGAAGCGAGACACATATGCTACTCCATTTGTTAGAGATGATCAACTAAGTTTTATTTCAAACTGACGAAAATTGATCCATCTATGGCTGTCGATGTAACGCTAGTTCACCTTTCTCCGCGGGGTAACCTATATCCGTTGTTTTTAAACTATAGGATACTTAGGTATACAAAATCTATGATAAAAGACGGTGGTTTCAAACTGCTACAGATTAAAAAATCTGCAATTTGAAACCACCGTCCGTCAACTTGATATTTTCAAATACCCTATCTTTTAAACAACGGATATTGGTGAACAGGTGTTACTTGAATACACGCAAAATCGTCTGACTATAATTCTATATGCGTGACGTGATGACGACTAAGTTAAAAGAAACACCATATTCCAGGAACACGCACGTAACCGCCATGATGAAATGTTATCCCACGTACTCATCCAATTAGAGTAGACGTCCAAACCACTCAAGCGCATATCTCAAAGAGCGGTAGTAATCGTCTAATCCGTCCCTTGGCATCGAGTCATGGTTTCTGAGATTAAAAGCAAGACAGAGAGTCATGTGAAGAATTTGTGTCACGAAAAGTGCAAGCATCTTGGCATATTCGTTTGATCGATGGTCAGCGTATCTGGTAAGAATAAATCGTATCAGTGAAGAACAACTTTGACACGTACTAATTCCTTCAAATAAAGTCTTCGTTTAGCCTGAATAAACCTCGCTTATAGCAGCCCGCCCAACACCCGCCGCGAGGAGGGTCCAGTTACAGCCATGGACAGCAGGCGCGTCGCCCGTACGTACTGGCACGTACGGGGGACGAATCCGCAGCCGGATGGCAAAGTTTTGCCTACACGTCAAGTTCTGCAGCGTGTCTGCGTGCTCCAAAATCCGTCGGGTTCCCTACGAGTTCGTACGGAGACGGTACTTACCACTTACGGATCCCTAAAGATTGCCCACGATTTGGCACGTACACAGCACGTATTTGCACGTACGGCGGGTTGTACCCTTAGCTTTAGCTCTGTTACGGTGGTCACTGATATCCAGTGGGGGTATTGCTTTTGCCTGTGTCCGTGTGCTCGCACCTATATAACTGAAAGACCCTTAAATAGATTTGTTTAAAATTTGGCATTTTGGTATTTATTGAGCATGCTGCCAATTTCGGGCACATTAGTAGTATTTTCAGGTAATGAAAAATTATAAACCAACTCCCTCATCTTGACAGTAGTGTGGTACAGCTTTTTAAGCATTTGCGCGAACCCTTTGAGATCCGTACGTACATTATATGTGATTCGGACGAATCACTGTGAAAACGCAAGAACCTTATGAAAATCACACGAATCACTATGCGAAAACGTACGAACCTTATGTGATTCGCCCGAATCACTATGTGACGCATGCGAACCTTTTGCGATTTGCACGTCCGTACGTTTTCGCATAGTGTTTCGTGTGATTTTCATAAGGTTTGTGTGTTTTCGCATAGTGATTCGTGTGATTTTCATAAGGTTCGTGTGTTTTCGCATAGTGATTCGCGTGATTTTCATAATGTTGGTGCGTTTTCGCAGTGATTCGTGCGCATCGCATAATGTTCGTACGAATCTCAAAGGGTTCGTGCAAATGCTTAGGCACCCCTGACATCACAAGCTATGGCCGCCTACAGCTAATTGATTACTCTCCAAGTAGAGGTTAGGTCACGGCCATGGTTACTTCCTGGTGGACATAAGTGGTGACAGCAGATTTAAAAGAAATTGCTATTTTTGGTTTGTACGATGCACAGTGAGGTCGGAAACTTCTGTCTGTTTCAGAAACGGACGAAAAGTTATGTGCCGCAGATATCATCCATATAATCAAATTAACATGTCGTAACGCATATAGGTACGAATAAACTCCACACAGTAATAAAGATACATATGGTATTAGAACGTTGTCATAAATTTTTCGTTTGAAAGCTCTTCAGGGATTTACGTATACAGTAGAAGCCAGTTAATTGCACACCGGATAATCGCACACTTCTGTTAATTGCACGAAATCCCCAAATCCCATGGTGGTACGGTTCAGCTTAATAACTTCGCTTTGTTGCACCATTCGGTTAATTGCACGAAATACACTGGCAAATGATGTGCAATTAAGCGGCTTCTACTGTACTACTACTTCCACTGTTGGTCAAAACTTTCTCCTTTGAGCTTCTGTGCGCTTCGATCTAATTATTGTCTGCCTAATGAAGCTAATTAATTACTTGTATGCTGCACTTCCTCAGGTACTTTTTAATTGGCAGCCACTGACTGGACTTGATAGACTCTAGAGACCTAATATTTTCATGAGTCTGTGTGAACTGGTTCGGCCACATATGCCGACACAACTCCCTCGCTAAAACTATACTACAAGGCACAGTAGCAGGAGGGAGCAAACGAGGTAGGCCAAGGAAGACGTGGCTCGACAACATACAGGTCTGGACTGGCCTAAGTACTGAACAACTGATCAGAGGGGCAGAGGGCAGAACGAGATGGGCAAAGATCACTGCTGATGGATGTCGTGGAGCCCCTACGACCACTGAGGTTACGGGGCGTGAGTGAGTTAATAATATGTTTATTTGCAAAGTCATGCCCGAAGGCTAATTGCAGGAACATTCTCAAGGGAAACAAAATACAATGTAGTACATAGCACTAATGTCTATTCTGCTGAAGTTGCATCTTATTATTGGATTTGACTTCTTCTTAGAAGGCAGTGGTTAATGAACTGTCCCACACCCTGCAAAATAAGTGGGTTTTGTGACTTCAGTAAAAATGTAGTCTTTTGGCGATGTCCTAGGTTGCAAAAACTGGGTGAAATTGTAGCGATTGTTTGGAATAATCGGTTTCTTTCAACCTCATAGTGAGGACACTGACTAATAAAATGTATTTCATTTTCCACCGCATTCATTGAGCAATATTTACAAAATCTCTCGTGGACAGGTGTTTCCACTTACCCAGAAGCAAATCCACAGGGTCCCCAACATGATCATCATAAGTCAACGTTAACGTGCTTACATACGGCCGGGGTTATACCACCTTTTACGGGGTGACATGCCCTTTCTTCATGAAATGTTACAAGACGGAGATGCGCCAGGTCTCTCGTCCGGGTGAATGATGTGAATCGTCGTATGGCTGAAACGAGACGGAGGTTCACCTGTATCTGGTTGATTTGGAGACAGAAATATTTGCTCAATCGCAGACCAGGGCATGCCCCTACTATATACTATCTTCGACAGGTGTGTTGGGTTCTTTAACGTGCTTGAGGTGTGGCTTTCCTCAAAACATGGGACCTCCACGATTATTTATTTATGCACGTGACCTCCTATGACATTGACGACCCAGCAACATTGGAAATACTCCTGGACTTCTTCCAAACTAGTTCCCTACCTACCTTGATTCCTTAATAGGTTGTCAATCGGTTGTGAATCAGTCTGGAGAGACTTTGCAGTCTACAACTAGGTCAGGATCGTTGGGAGTTGGTTAGAGGTAGCAGAAAAGTTATATTCTTATTACACCATTTCATTCATTTCGCCGTTATGATATTGCCTTAGTTATCAATTATTGAACTATTATGATTTCCTTCCATTTTGTTAATTGATATAATTCTTTTGGTTACATTATTGTCTAATGTATAATTTTTACACATCTATCCAATATTTATTCAGCTTATGAGTTGTTAAATTGTATTATCATATAGCTAGGCGCCGCGGACCAATCAGAAGGCCCCGTTCCACGTTGGTTATGACGCCGTAACACGTAGATTCAGGC
>NC_049991.1:3821446-3891085 GCF_000003815.2 Branchiostoma floridae | reverse complement strand
AGGGATTATCTCACCATATACACCTCGGGCCGGGGCATTAACCCTTTATTATTATTTGTTACTTTGGAGGAAGACTATGTATAAGCCACGAGGCTTTTTTCTTCCCCCCTGCATGTCCTTTCATCCTTTAATTTGTTTTAAGTTATCTTTTTTAAAGATTGTGCAAAATTAATTAAATTTAAAAAAATCAAATCAAACTCAATATTAATGGCCGGACCCCGGGGGTCTATAACGCGGGTACATAAAACAGTACGGATAAACTTGTTGAAGGAGAGGTAAAAAGCCTTATTTGAGGGGCAGACAGATATAACCTGTGCTGCGTGGTCATGGAAGGTGTCGACTCTTGAGACTGCATGGTTTGGATTGTGAAAGTTTTCTATTTCGTGTGTAAATGCGCCCCATTACGAAACTGCCTTTCTAGTGTGAGATAGTGTGAGACGGCTGCAGTACTGTGACCTCCGCAGAGGGGCATTTCAAAGAGGGCGTGAGAAGACGATACGCCAACAGGATTTTTTTTGCTTTTTAATATTTTGTGTCTTGTACCTTCAAGTCAAACATATCCGTTTCTGGTATTCCAAAAGTGCACCCTACTATATTTTCTATTGCATCAAAGCCAGTCACCTTGAGGCCCTGAACTATAGAAATCCCCATAGGCCGAAAACTGTGTTCTGCTACCTTAGACATCATTTGTGGCTCAGCTGTTTGAAGTAATTGGCGCTATAAAAGAGGCGTGACCTAAAACTGGTCATACTGAACCCGACCTACTGCCAACCTTGGTTGGCTAGTGGTCAAATTGGCATGGCCAGCTACGGCCAACAGGGGTCCAACCGGTCAAGCTTTGGGAACTTTAAGTACTCGTGTATAGATACGACAGACAGCAAAGCCCACTTACCGGTAATAAAAGTAATTAGCATAATTTGTTTATATATACCTTGATAATGAGGGCCTTAATCAGGGCTTTAGCCAGGTCGAAATTTTTTTCCGTCAGCCAATTCCCATTGTCGCGAAAACACTATTCCAAGAGTTAGAGAGACTGAACTAAGACCTTGAAAAACGGGTTTTAATGAGATTATTGCATGCGAAAGGGCACCGACACACTTCGTCAACAATAATAGCAAAACATGTGTGTGGCTTTTATGGCCGTGGACGGCGTCCCCAAGCTGCCTGTAGCTTCCACCAAGGATTTTTGTCTGTCAAGGTTGAGGGATTGGTTTTAAAATTTTTCCGTCACGTGCAGCAAATTGACGGAAAAACGGACGCTGGCTAGAGCCGTGGCCTTAATGACTTTGTTTTTTTGTGATAACAAACATCTCGAACAAGTTCCAGTTGGGAAATGTGACCAAATCGTAACAGGGAATTTACCAGTCCTACAAGTTTCAAGTATTGAACAAGTATATAATAGTGATAGGCACAAGATACTGTAAATGCAGAAATGCTCGCGGTGGATTAATGTTCGCGTTTTTCACAGTGGCCATTTTACCGCGAAATTTAAACCACCACAAATGTTTCTTCATGGCAGTAAGAGACTACAGTGCATGGTGCTACCGCGAAATTAAAACCGCCGTGAAAAGTCCCCCTGCTACCACGAAATTAAATCCCCGCGAACTTAAATGCATTTACAGTATAAGACAACACACTGAACACAGTTTTTACGGTCTTGTTATTTTATTTTTACAACAGAACCATCTATAATCTTCCTCCTTCTCCTCACTTCAACTCCTTGACAGCCAGGCCTGCAGCAAGAAAAAAACATGTAATTAGAGAAACAGGCAAAGAAAAAAAAAAACAGTACAAAAACAGATACAGGTATGTCAAAAAGCGGTTATTCAAGCAACCAGATATGATTTTGGAAACAGATGTTTCAGAAAACGTTTGACTTTTGGACTGTCTAGTTGATTGAGTACCTGTTTTATGGTGTATCTTATTACCTGGATGTCTTAATTTCATCTAATTAACGCGCATGTATGTACATACAATCGCATGTTTAATTCTCCCACTTTTCGAAGCTGGTTGCCTGCTACACATAATGAAGTTCACAACAGAGATTTAAAACGAGGGCTCGAGCTGAGCATACCTTTTGCCAGATATGATAGGTACAAAAACAGTGCTATTCCATACTTGTCTGCACTCTTAAATACTGATTTATACCCTGTTTTTAATGTCTTATTACCACTACATGGAAATGTTGATTGCTGGTGATGTTTGCCTTGGCGTGGACCGGCTATTGTTAATATGTTATGTTGTATATATCAGGATTTTTTTAAAGACTGAGACTAACTTAAAGGGGCATTCCACTCCAGAAGGGAGTATTGTTTTCCAATAGATAATGTGTCAATGAATACATAATCAGCCGAATTTTGTGGAATTCACCTTGCGATGAATTACGTGATGTGTGTTTTATAAAACAATAATGACACTCACTAAACCCATGCAGACCCTACCCATGCATTCCCTATACGCATAGACACTTTGTTTATCGTACATATTTTCGGAATAAATGAGGTACGCTAAGCTCATCGAGAAGGCAAATTGCTCATAAAATAGCAAAGAATACAAGAACAAGACGAGACTTCTTAGCGAACCTGAAATTAGTTTTGTAACCTTACCGAAAAGTTTTGCATTGTATTCTGAGCCATAGGATTTATTCAATTAGAGGGTACTTGGGGAGTTTAGTAGAACATTGAATGCTTTTGAGGCATGTGGAGCAACTGGGTGCTTTATCGTATAATGTGGAGTAGTATGCAGTTATCACTTCCTAAGATTGATATCTATCGGAAAATAACACTCCCGTGTGGAGTGGAATGCCCCTTTAATTCAGCCATGTTTACAGCAATGTATAACAGGCTGCAACGTTGTTTCAGTATGTCCTTGTATGCATATGTATATATGTATGTATGAATAAACCATTGATATGAGACAAAATGGTTTTCACTGTCTAAGGATGGGCTGAAAATATGATTTTTGATGACACTAAAATTTACGAGTCTTAGTGGCAAGTGTGCAGATGTTGACACACTGGCAGCACCAAATCCGCAGGTGTTTTTGGCACCTTTAGACAGATTAGCCGTGAGGCTCGGTGGGCGTCACTCCACCGTCATGGGGGCAGGGGAATGACGAGTATCGAATTCGGGACCTACTGATTCTGATTCCAATGCTCTAGCCACTGCAATTGTGCCATACAAACACCCCTTGATGACTTTTTTGTTGGAAAAAAGTTAAAACTTTGTGTTGTTTCATTATCCTCATGCAGCTCTACTTCCCATATTTCTTAAGGTTTGTCCCTCATGTCTTTAAGAACTCACCTGGTGGCAGGGACTGCTTGAGTTTGTCAGCCTTTTCCTTGTCCGTGATGACCAGGGTGTACAGGTACCGGCTGCACCTCACCTTGAACTTCACATTGTCCTTGTTCTTCTTGATCTTGACGGCTGTAAAAAAGCAAAGTATTGAACTTTACCACCCATACTACAGCTACAATCAGAATACTTTAAGTTTTAGGACAATATCGTTTAGCTTATTTACTTTCACAGTGGTTTTATTTCATGCTAGGAGAAAAAAGGATTTTTTTTTAAATATGCAATTGAAATGATTTCATAATGCAGAAGTCGCACAAGGAAGACTTATTGGAACAAAAGTTTATAATTATAGGAGTTTGTGAATTACCAAACGAGAACAAGAAACTATTCTCATAATTTCATTTGTCGTAATTTTTACCGAATCCCTAGGTCTTCTTCAGCTAGATAGCAAGTCAGATTTTTGACTCAGATACAAAGGTGGCTGAAGTTAAGAAGACTTGAGAGTCAGACAAAAATTCTGGGAGTAAAACTTCTTGACTTGGAAGTTGGATGATTCATTTTTCTCGATTAAGAAAAACATACTACAGGGCTCGAAATACCACCTGCATATGCAGGTTAGTGCAGGTAAAATTGGATCTGTGCAGGTATTTCTGGTGTCTACCTGCACCAAACCTGCACTGGTCCATGTATTGGGTTTTATACATAAATGTCCTATGATGTATGGGTTGTCATTAGCTGCATTGCCTGTTACCACCTATAAAGTATAGAAGAAAAAGTAGCAATGGTTCCTGAATAAATTTAGTATGATCCATAATTCCTAAATTCAGGGTGGCGCAGGCAAATTTTGTCTGGTGCAGGTAATTTTAGATGTTACCTGCACCAGTGCAGGTATGCAGAAAAAAGTATTTCGAGCCCTGATACTAGTATTCACTGTGTAGAGGATACCGCTGAAAATAAAACCACCACAAAAGTGTTACTGTACAATACTTTAAACAACAGGTGCTCAGACACAGCCAAGAGATAGATGGCTTCATTGGGAATCAGGAAACCACATTTTGTTCTCCATCATTGCACCAGTCATCAGGATCTGGTTCATGTAATTATGATTATGTTTGATTACTGATGCAATTTGTGCATCTTAAAATAGTTTATAGAAAGAAGCCCATGAAAATAAGACAGACAGATGTACAAACACACATACAAAAGGTCCATACACATACATACTAGACATTTCAGTCTACAGTTTTATCTACAAAAATGTGACAAGTTTGAGAGTCCTATCATAGAGTATGGTGTGTTTATAAACTTTTCTCATGAATTAGGCAAATAAGCTATTGATTTGCATAATGAGTATCTTATCAAGTCATCATATAGGGTTAGACTATTTGCATACCACTTAATTCTAGACTTGTGGTGTTACAACAGTCATGCTGAGGATTAAGTACAAATCTAATGAAATTCACACACTACAGACAAACTAAGATGTTATTTTACTCACACTTGGCATCTTTTCTCCTGGCTGTGAGGAGGAAGTCCTTGATCTCATGGATCTGCTTCGGCTGGGAGAAAAACATAAACATAAACATCAACATCTACATTCCCAAGCTACATGTATTTGGCCCTCATAGGTTCTTTCAGACACTTGTGTAAGTTGTAATGCCTTGTAGTGGCACATAAACCAGCCTAGGGCTGGGTATCGGTACAGCGTACCGGTACAAAACCGGTTTTTCTTATTGGACCGGTCCAGAAAAACCGGACCTGAAAAAATTAGGTGGACCGGATGTTGGACCTGTTAGAAAATTAACAGATTATTTGATCAGGCATTCACACGTTTCGGTGCTTGCAGGTGGAAGAAAATAACAAGAGTGAAGTAGAGTAGAGTTTATAGTCATTACTACCAAGTTTTACAGGCAATCTTACAGGTTCAGTTAGCGTTGTTGGATTTTAAAACGCCAGTGTAAGTCTAATACTCCATCAAACAGATTTTTTTGCAGTAAAAGGGACCATTGGCATGAGTCATACTGAATCAGGTCCAGGTTCAGGTCCGGACCTTGACCTAATCCTTTGGACCTGAACCGGACCTGGACCTGAATTTTCTGTACCGGTACCCACCCCTAAACCAGCCAGTTTCCTTGCGGTTCCGGTAGCAGGGTAGAGTTCTACAATCTACCTGCAAGCATTCTTTAAAACTATCTAGAGAAGATGTCCCTACTTTGCTTGGTGACAACAAATTCCACTCTACGATAACTGGGGAAGTACAAATCTTTTTAACACATCAATCCCCAACCGGGGTCTCAGAATTACCAACAAGTTGGCACCATTGGCTATATCTAATAATCTATACTCTTATTACACTGCTCTGCTGCATAATGTTAGTAGAGTGACACTCTGATAGGGTTTTAAGTGTCCCCACCGCCAGCCAACCCAGTACAGTGTAGCAGAAGGGAAAACCCCCGAAGGAGCCCTTCGAGGCTGTACTGGGGTTTGAAGCTAACAGTGGAGGTATACTGCTCTCACACACTCATGACTCAAGCACTCCCGACGGTACAACGCAGCGTTGCTGGGCCGACTCAGCCCCAGGAGTGGATCTAAGGAAGTGTGTATGTACATCTACTGGTCATGCAGCAGAAGCGCCCTCTAGCTTTCAAGCATCATTATTGCAGGTATAATGCTGAAGCTAGTTTTATGTACATGTACATAAGATTATTCATATCTTTATCAAGGCATTTCTTAAAAGTGCTTATGTCACCAAACTTCAATACTTCCTGTTTAAATTCAGCTGTAAGTTAACAGTATCAGTCAACAAACATACGTGCAAAAGTGTTTAACAAGTTTTCCAAAATTCATTATCGGGCAAATACGTAAAAAATTTACAATTACATTTCTGACCGGGCACACACTTGCCCGGTCAGCATTTTCACTTGCCTGGGACAATCGGACTAAAGGACTTGTCAAACCTTGCTATGTAGACGTTTGTACAAAATGTATACCCTTCTGATATAATTTATTAACCATAGATTCATCAAATCTTACAAATCAGTCTACTTTGTGATTCCCGAGGTCAGGTAATCAAGTTACAGTAATTTCTGCCCATGACATTGTGGAAAACTTGGCAGCGGGTTCGAGACCTAGCCTGGTTACCAAACCCCGGCATGATTCCAAGTATCTATCGTGCAGGTTGGCACAGCAATTTTGTGTAAAAACACACTTTTGAAAATAAGATTTGGCAGAAAAATCATTAAACCTTGTGAACACTTGAATTCGTATACACCAGTCCTGGAACCCTACAGGTCGGAACCAAACATCGGGTTTACATGTGATAGTTGCTCGTAATCAGGTACTATTGTATTTTGGTGACATAATTTTTCTGGTGATATGATAAAGATATAAGCACTTCACAAACTTGACTAAGTATCATAGAAGCTCAACTCACCATGTTTTTGAGTGACCAGTCTTCAAGAGGAAGACGAAATATAGCTGGCAACCTGGAGGGAAGGTAGAAAGGTTTGTTGTATAATTTGAAGTAGTTTTCACGGCAACAGAGACACATTCTGGTATATCTTCGTATAAAATTTTAGCGAAGAGACACATTTGTGATACGCCCCCCTCCCCACTATTGTGTCAAATCGTCTCTCTTCTCGTACAAGTAGTAAACGCTTAGCCGAGCTTGAAACAAACGTACAACACAAAGCACTATCAATTTATGGTGGCTTTTTTGGAAGGAAGGATGACAAAAAGCCGAGATGGTGTGGTAGTTTGGAAGGCAGCTAAGAAATAATTTATACTGTCGCAGACCGCAAATATCTGCATGCTGAAATTGTCAAATCTATCGCCGAACTGTACAGGTTTGGAGTAAGGTGTAAGCGAACTATTCACTTCAAACCGAAGCGTAGACCCTAATAGCCGATTCTGAAGCTAAAGATCGCCCCAAAGTGTCTTGTAGAGGAAGGATTACGTTTGATTGTAAGAAAGTATTTTACCTCGATCTTTCTTCAAGATGGCTGCCTGGAAAGAGAACGAACCTCGTTTTCGTGTCGTAGTGTTTGCTGTGTAGCAGCGACACCTAGCAATACTGTGCCGCATTACAGTACAGAGGTTATCGGTTGAAACTTGCTACGGTCGATATTTGTGTTTCCCATATGCGGTAATCACAGTTTGGTGAAAGGAATTCATTCATAAGTCTAAAAAACGTCTTTTATTGTTACCTGTGCTATGAAGGTTTTATTTTCGTGTCTGTCTGTGAATTTGTGAACAGGGTCATAGTACTCTAGACGTCATGGGTAGATCTTTTACTCTCGAAGCAGAGGTTAGGCTCCGGTTGTTTTTTTAGTCGTTTTTATCGGGCTTTCTATTTTTTTTATTATATCTTGCTGTGTCAAAACCTAACAGGCCGGCCACAACAAACAAAAATGACAAAATAGAAAGCCCGATAAAAACGACTAAAAAAACGTTAAAAAACAGCCGGAGCCTAACCTCTGCTTGGAGAGTATAGATCTTTATCGTAAATAGAGTTTGTGATATTTTAGGGATATTTGGTCATATTGGTCAGCTGTTTGCAAAATAAAAACAACAACAACACACACACAACAAAAACAATTACATCTGAAGTAACTAGGTGCCCAGAATCCAGTGGTTCTGGGTTCGAGACCCCTGAAACTGACGATGTACCATTTGGAAAGGTCAACTTCACACGACATTCCCCACTTCACTCATGTGAAAATTAGAGGGTACGTCACTTCGGTTAGGGACGTCCCTCGGAATGGACGTTAAGTTTACTGTTGAATGAAGGTTTCTCGGAGAGCCTCACATTGGGCACGTAAAAGAGCCCAGTGGATTTATCAAAAAGAGTGGGGGTCCTTCCCAGTGTAAGTGGATCAAATCAATCAGTTCAGATAGTGCTGCTGCTTGTGTTCAGTAATCTCCTTATACCCCCCTCACATTAGGCGCGATTCAATCGGAAGACTAGTTTACGAGCTCTAAATGACATTTTCATGAGTAAGACGTCCGGTGTTCTCACGATCATCTTTCGATTTTTAGGCATCGCCGGCAATTTTCAGGAGTCTTACAACGGTCGCGGTGCAGCGAAACATGTTCTTAACATAAGCGACAAGTCGCAGGAGATCTCCGAGATCGCTGAGCTCGTTACCGAGTCGCAGATCATGCGTGCAAATCGTGCGTACCTCGCAAGGGTATCGGTCAATAGTCTTGCGTTAATCCAACGATTGAAGACCGATAGGCGAGCACAGACATAGTTATTAATCATCGAGCGCAAATCGGATGGCGAACGCCCGTTAGTCGGGCGACGTTCGGACGACGTTCACCCGACTTCCGATTGTTTAAAAATATTTGATTTCTGGGAATGTGAGGGTAATTCTAACATTGTGGCCCCTGTGGCAGTATGTAGGCTGGCTTTGTGACACACTTTCCTCTCGTGTCATTTCTATTATGCCCGCGCATTCCATTCATTCGTTAAAAAGATTCCGACAACAAAATAAGCAACATTTATTGATCTCTTGCCATTTTTGAGGAACGTTTTGTGTTCCCTTGTCCGCGTCCAAGAGGTCATGGGAGGTTCATTATCATAGATTTATTCACCGTCGATCGCACGAGGCTCGCTTATGTGTGAGGGGGACAGATTTTGGGCGAAAAATACTCCAGACCATCTTAAGATCTTAAAATCATCCGACCTTCCTGCGATCGCGAAGTACGTCCGAAGATCGTATATAATGTGAGGCGGGTATTAGTAGCATATCCTACGATGGCATTAGATAGACTAAACTGGCCAAGGAGTGTAGTCAGCCAAAAGGTGTAGCCAAACACGTTCCTAGACCGACTTGACTCCTGTCATCTTCTGATACTATTTTATGCTACCGTAGTATCATCTGCTGCTTGCAGATTATGTGTTCAGTACAAACCTGGTTTGTTACACCATAAGTTGCCAGGGTAACGTGTATATACAAATTAAACAAATACTGTTGAACCCTCATCCAAAAAGCCCCCTTCAGTCAAGTAGGGTCGTTATAACAACGGTTGTAATATGGACATATTAAATGTCTCTATGACAACCGCGTTGTTATGACAACGCTGCTTGACTTGTAATCACAATAATACCCATTGCTATTGACTCAGAATTTTTGACAAGAATCAAAGCAACGTATTTGCCTACCGTCTACCACCACCCAAAAGGTCAATGACATTTTATAAGTTTATGTATATTTCTGTTTTAGTGTGTTCAGTGTCGTATTGGGTATGATTTATAATGTTACTGACAAAGGGTGCACAGAACAGCCGTTTTAAGTTTATTACATTTGTCTACGCAACTGCAAAGGTCAACGTTAGATTGTAAATACTGCGTGCAGTTTGTTCGAGAAAGGGTTGTGGTAAGGAGATAAATTGCAAGGTGAAATTGAAGAGTCTATCTTTTACTTAAGGGCTAGGAAACACAACGCTGTGATTCCGATTACAGACCAATCTAATTTTGAAATTTCAATCTTAAACCTTAAAATTTTGATTTGAAAAGCCTTGACGTTAATATTTAAAAAAAAAAAATTATTTCAAAACAATGATTTGAAAGATTGGGTAGTAGTCATTTTCTTGATTTTTCTTGTGTTGTATTTTTCCTGCTTTGTTATTCATTTTGGAGATTTCGGCCGTCAACATAATATAGTATCAGCAATAGGGGACCTGTTTGAATACCACCTTTTTTGTATTGCATCTGTAATGAGGACAGCAGGCTTGGGAAATATTCTACAAGGTTATAAAATTTTCATCACTCAAATATCATGATCAGATCTAAAATTTTATCTCCCTTTCAAGCGCACTTTCAATATTTTTCATTATAAAGATATCGCAGTCTGTAACAGAAAAAGGAAACTGCCGTACTATAATCTTGTGAGCTTTACCGACCGTAAAACATGTTTCTCGTTAAATGGAGACACATCTCGAGCACTTTAAATAACCCACCACTCTTATTGAAAGAGTAGGTGGCATTTCAGTGTGAGTGGATCAAACAACGCTATCCGGATATGTACGAGTATATGCAGCTTGTACTCTTCACTACAAACCTGGTGTGTTACACCATAAGGCGGTTTACCGGGGTGACATGTATGTAATATAAACAAATACTGTAGAACTCTCGCCCAGAATAAGCCCCCTTCAGTCAGGTAGCTTCGTCATAACAACGGTTGTGATATGGACATATTAAATGTCTCTATGACAACCGTTGTTATGACGACGCTGCTTGACTCGTAGTCACAACATTACCCATTGCAATTGATTCTGAATTTTTGACAAGAATTAAAGCAATGTATTTGCCTAGCGTCTAGTCTACCGCCACCCATGACAAAAGGTCAATATGACGTTTTATAAGTTTGTGTATATGTCTGTAAAGTGTGTTTTTAGTGTCATATTGGACATGATTTATAGCGATACTGACAAAGGGCGCACAGAACAGCCGTTTTAAGTTTATTACATCCGTCAACTCAACTGTTAGGCTAACGTTAGATTGTAAATACTGTAAATGCACTTAAGTTCGCAGAGATCTAATTTCGCGGTAGCGGGAAAAAGGACTTTTCGTGGTAGCACCAGGCACTGTAGTCTCTTGCTGCCATGGAAAAATGTTCGCGGTCGTTTTAAGTTCGCGATGAAGCAGCCACCGCGAAAACCGCGAACATTAAATACCGCGAAAGTTTCAGCATTTACAGTACTGCATTCATTTTGTCTGTGCCTGGTCTGTGTAAGGGTTGTTGTATGGAGGAGCTAAATTGCCAGGTGAAATCTAGTTAAAGCTTTTACTTCAATTAAAGCCTAGAAACATAATTCTGTGTTTCAGATTACGTAACTGAAAACATTTTGATTCTAAAACCTTGAATTTTAAAATGTTAATTCTAAATTTAACCTTAAAATTTTAATTTTCAAACCTTACTATTTAAGAAAACGATTTCAAAATATTGAAAGGGTAGCAGTCATTTTCTTGGCTTTTCTTGTGTTGTGTCTTTCTTTTATTTTTCTTGTTCGTTTCTTAAGATTTCGACCGTGAATATAATATAGTACCAGCAAAAGAGCACCTCTTTATATACCACTCTTTTTGCATGAGTAATGAGGAGAACATTCTTGGGAAATATTCTACAACGTTATAACATTTTCATCACTCAAATATCAGATCTAAAATTTTAATCAGATCTAAACTTTTATCTCCCTTTCAAGCGCCCCCCCAGCGGAGGGGGGGGGGCGGCTAGGATCGGCAGGTTTTTGCTAGGGTATGTCAGATAACCGCATTTGAAACAACGATATTTTCCTATAGAGAGTCATTCCAGTCTGTAACAGAGAAAAGGACCCTGGCTATAACCTTGTCAGCTTTACCGACCGTAACGTTTGATCGTTTTTGTCTGAAAACATGTTTCTCTGTCCTCTCTACGTTCCGCTAGCTAGAACTACATAAAGGCAAGTCCAAAGGAATGACTCAGAAAGTAACAAAGAGAGTGGCCTCTACCGAAGTGTTTGCAATGCGACGGCTGTGAGACAAACCTTTCAGTATCATTCGGGTGTTACAACAAAAAAGGTGTCCTGTTTCTTTCGGCACGGGATTATTTCGTTCCACCTGACTTTCTCCATTTTTAGGAAGGTTTCATATGTAATAGAGAAGTTCAGGGACGACGCGATACCCGTGCATGAAACCCTACCCCTCTCGAGTCTGTAAAAAATACTCCGACAATATTTTGACAACAACCGTTGAAAGAAGAGGTGCTCAACATACAGCATGTTTAAACAAAGGCCCGGCAACAATTACGCTAGCCTTTGGGACGATATCTACGAGAGTTTCCTCTCAAAAATTGTTAAAATCTTCGAGTTCTATTGTCATTAGAAGGCTGTTTGAGAGTTCGGAGTGGGTTTGACATCTTTCGGGCGTTGTTACGGCGACCGCAACGCTTAAAGCCCAAGGGTTGTCACCGGTCATCGAAAATGTCAATAGCAGTCGCCGTCCGCAAGAGACTTTTCCCATTGAAACGTCGCCACAAAAGCAGCTACAGTTTTTACACCACACAACCCATATTCAACTCCCGTCGACCAAGATTGCTCTATTCAAACACTCAAAACAATGGGTTAGAATTGCTCACGGTCTCTATATATAGCTGTCGTTACTTTATAGTTTGTGGAGTTTAATCATTAACACGACTGTGGCGGGTGGAGGGGGAAAAACAGTTTGTGTGTGCTGAGCCGTGGTCAGATGGTCAGAGAGTGGCAACGAAGTAAACAGAGTACTCGGTGAGTACTTCACTATGGATTATCGTTAAAACATCTGGGGCAAACAGTGCAAGGAAAAGTCCCGTAGGCATGGTAACATCGTCTTGGAGTAATCTTGAGACTTAAGAGTGATTGTGTCAATGTGTGAGGGACGGTAGGTCCCCCAGAAGTGAAGAGAGACAGACGGTGTTCACAGCGTACTCCCATATATCTCACTGACAGTTTGTGCGTGCGTTTGCAGGGATTTCTTCGAGTGTATTCGTGAAGTTACTGGGATACTATCGTCAATATTCGTCTACAAATGATTTGCGGTATCTCGTATGGTCTCTTGAACAGCGTTACGACAAGGAAGTACTACAAGTGTACAAGTGCCACAGGAGTTTCTCAGAGTCGTTGGAGATGGAAATGAGGAATGCTGGTGACAGAACGTCTGAGTTAACTGTTGGGATTGAAAACTCAAGAGAAATTGTCGTTATTTGTTGGTGCTACAGTCTTGGGGTTGTTAACGTTTTCAGCCAACTGAGAACTTGTATTGCAGCGTACAACTTTGTAAGAATGGCGGCGGGAAAAGTTGCAGGACCTGAACTAGACATTCACCGCCTCTATATGGCACAGAAGAACAAAATGGATTACTATATGACGGCAAGGCAAAAAGCTACGGACTCTTTGCAAACGGGTGGAGGGGCTACAACCGTTTGGAACCAGCACGTTCTACGAAACGTACCGACGAAACGAGCCGCTCTACAACAAGGGATCAATCGGCTGAACTCGTCTACATTCGGGCGGCTTCGGCCCAGTCCGCTGGGGGGTACGAGAGCTCGCCCCCTCGGTACGTCTCGGAGCATGTCAGCCATGTCTCGAGGGAAAAGATTTCACCAACTTCAAGATTTCCTTCTTGGAGAAGACTTCTTCCAAGACGACGACGACTTGGCACTGACTTGTATGAAACTTCACGAAGTTGTGGTGGTCGGAACTGCGTCGAAAATGAGTTACAGAGAAACAAAACCTGAGGAAAAGTTACAACAACAGCAAAATGTCGTGTCGACTACGTCGGTTTACCCCGTACAGTTACCGGCCATAGAGGGGCAGAAGTCCCTGATTGAACCAATGGCACAAGAGTCGGTGGTTGCAACGAAACGTTCCAGCAAGACTGGAAAACACCTCAGAAATAAACTTGCTCGCAGGCAAGCGCCAAAAACTTCTTCTCGTGCTTGGGAGCAACCGAGGCCTAAATCGTGCAACGTGACTGAGTCCTCTGATTTAGATTCAGACTCGAACGCGATACCACAAGAATGCCAACCGCAAACGATTGAAGGAATAACAGACCCCCGACCTAAAAGTGTTTCAGGACTAAAACCGGTGAAAGGAGTCCACTCCCCTAACAAGCAATGTACAGACGACGCTTCTACGGAACTTCTCACCGCTAGCAAGTCCCACTCCTTACGGAGTACAAATCGCATCACACCGCCCGTGTTAAAACTCAGTCCGCTGACATACTTCGAAGTGGACCGTAACAATCTATGTATATCCGATACTCTTACTACTACTCCGCAGAGCTCACCGCGGCCACTGTCACTACCTAACCGGGTGAGGAGGGCATCAGAGCCGGCAATATCGGTCGTGGCTCCCCCGGAGAAGAGAACGGGTTCCCCGCCGAGAAAGTCCATCATAAGGTCGAAGAGTACCGACGGGACGTCCTGCGACAGTTCTTCGGAGAGCGAAGAGGGTAGGCCCGAGACCAAGAGGTGCGCGAGGACGGTTAGGTTCATGGGGATGGAAGTGAAGATATATGCACCCGACGCGCCCGTTATTGAAATTAGTCATAAGGGGTAGGTCACTTTGATATGCAAAATCCCACTGGCTTTATCTTAAACAGTTGATATTTTTATTGGGATATTTGGTAGCATTTTAGCTACCACCGACAAAGTCAACCATATTTTATGGAACGGCTGCCGGTTTGCGCAAATAGTGCGTTTTGTGCAAGTAAATTATTGTTAAAAAGGAGCACCGACTATACAGTATTTAATTCGTGTACAATAATTATTTGTCCTTTAGTTTGATATATAGCTTGATTGCCCTAATTCTGTAATTGACACTGTTGCAATCTAAAAATCTATTCAGACATTGTGAATGTCTCAAATTGCATTGTTGTATATAACGTTAGTTCACCTTTATTCGAGGGTAACCTATATTCGTATTCAAATGTAGTACGGTGGTTTCAAATAATTCAATATTTTCAAAGAATTTTAAACCATTGTCCGCTAACTTGATGTCACTGAATATTGTTTTATCGTATATAACGGATAAAGGTCAACCCACGGATAAAAGTGACCTAGCATTGCATAATGAGTCTCAATGACCCGACAAAAATGATGTGGAAATGTAACAAAAAAGCAAATTCAATGTTTTCATGTGAAAAGGATATACAAATGTAAGATAGACTTTTACGATTCCATTTGATGTGCATTGTAGTCATATTCTTAGTTACAACTTTGAAACTGTTTAAAAGGGGGAGAGTAAAATGCGTAGCACCTCACTGAAGGTGGTATCTCACTGCGATTGGGGCACAGGTGCGGCACTGCGGAGTTCGTTCACTGCTCCACTTATCTGTTATTTTCTCCGATATTTTTTATAATTTAAATATTGCGTAATACGTAAAAGTTTGACTAAGAAGACAACAAAATTCACAAAACGTACGAAAATACGTTCTTTATCACTGAAATACGTTGAGTAATCTTTCGAACCCCGCGGTACCGCACTAGTGCCCCAAGTACAGTGAGATACTGCCTTTACACCGTTATTCCACTAGCTACAACGACTTTGCTACGCCTACGCTGCGACCTAGCGATTTGACAGAAAGCGATCAACAAATTTCATGGATGAAAAGGGAATCTTTCCTGTATGCTTTGTGTATTTTGTTGTCTTTTCATTCGCACTCATTTGGCGTGTTTTTCTAATTATGATAACAAACACAATTTAGGTCACAGCGAGCGAGGCCACAGCGTAGTCGTCACCAAATAGAATGTGGGCTTTACTTAATAAGTTTTGAGTCTCCAAGCTAGTTTGGAGAGGGTACAAAATATTTGTTCTCACCTAAAAGGGACGCATGTTGTCAAACAAATTAAAACCGTGCACGTCTACCAAACACAATTGTCTGTTTGCGTGTCTTCTTTCCTTGATTCACCGTAAGTTTGCAGTACAGAGACTTAACAAATACTGGCACGGTCTAATTTTAGTCGCTTAAGCCATCTTAAAAGGACAAGGTGTCAAATTGATCCACTGTAAAAGAAAAGAAGGGACTAAGAGATAAAGAAGGAGGCTTAACATTCTTTTGTTGTTAAGATCGCTACCATCAATATCTCGTCTTGTTGTTGACTCCTTTTCGTTCACCGTTTCTGTGTAAAGCTTTTTTCTTTCATTTGAAATCCTTTGGTTAACTGTGTTATCGCTTAAAGTTCCTGTTTGTGGATAGGACAATGTACGGTTGGACTGACACGCATGTGATTAATGTTAGAACGTGTCGTGTGTCTACATGGTGTTTGTCCCAGAACTCAAACGTCCCGGGTTCGAATCCTGTTATACTACCGATTTCGTGTCCTTGGGAAAGGCACTTGACACGGCTTTCCTCTCTATACTTACTTACTTGGGCCTACTGTCCATCCTTGGGCATAGGCCTAGGCGATTTCCTCCAGCTGTCTCCATGTGTAGCCAGACTCCCTCACGTCCGCCTGCAGGCTTCGCCTCCAGGTGTTTTTAGGTCTTCCCCTGTTGTGCTTTCCTGGGGGGTTCCATGTGAAGGCTTCTCTAACTGTGCTTGAGGCTGGCTTGCGCAGGGTGTGACCCACCCAGGTCCACCGCTTGCGGAGTATTTCCGTCCCTACTGGTACCTGTCCGGTACGTTGCCATAGTTCTTCAATACGGATGGTGTTTGGCCAGTAGATTTTCAATATCTTCCGTAAGCAGGTGTTGATGAATGTTTGTACTTTCTTTGTTATACCGGCTGTTGTTCTCTTTGCCGAGGCGTAAAAAAAGGGTATCTGACTTCGGTTGGGGAGGTAAAAGGTGGTAAAAAGAGAGGGATTGGCTCCACTTTCTAATACCGTGCCTTAGACACAGCGGATAACAACCTAATGTAAATACTACCCCTACACGACTTAAAAAGGCTATGTAACTACCGTGACTCTATCAAGCTTTGCTGTTTTCTGTATGTGGCACTGCTAACGTTAGAATGAGTTAATAACGTAAGGTCTGTGTCGCATTGCCCAAAAGCAAATAAAGGAAACGTTGACTGAAGAGAAAGGTGCGTGAGTCTGACAACAGACTGTACAGGTTGCTGTGTAAGACGCCAATGTGACAAGATTGTCCCATTTAAGCTCGTCAGACTTTTAGCCCTCACCCCCACACCACCTTCCCCCAACCCAACCCCTCTTAGACTTCCTATGGGGATGCAGAGAGAAGAACTTGGCAATGAAACCTACAAATGAGCTTTCATTGAGTTGTTTTTGAAACAAGGACTTTAAAAGTGTATGTTTCATAACGCCTTTGTAGGATCGAAATCCACATCCACATGTGCTCCTACGACCGTTGTTGTGATGTTGAAGTTCATCAATCTCGCAAAACGTCATAAAATATGTCTTTATAAAGTATTCGAAGTGTTAGAAACTAAATAAACATAAGAATAACGGAAAATAAGTCCTCGATGCCTCGTTACACACAGGTGCAACAATTGAAAGATTGCAGCATAGCCGCGACTTGGAGAACCGATATCCAGTCGGGACGCAATGGCGCCCAATTCTACAGCTTTCCATCTAAAACTTAAGATATGTAAAGCATACCAATGAAAGGTAGAACTGTCGGTAGAACTGTTGAAGTCTTTGTTTTGCTGAAGCGAAGCTTGTCTTCGTTCCCAAAACATACCGAACGACGCCCTACATTTTGTGCTCCCTGAAAGCCTTATCCAAAAGGAAACATCCGGACGAACGTGAAAATAGCAACGTTTGATTTCTTTTTCCTCGCGTTTACGTCATTCTCTTCGCTTTACTGACGCCGAGACGTAAAGATATGTGACGGGTACAAAGACAAAATATGCGGGCACCTGAAAAATTGAAAGTTGGAACAAAAGACCAATGGGTGGGGCTGGTTACTGACTAAACACTGGGCGTGACATTTCACTTTCTCCGTGACCGGACGAATGACGTGGATATTCAAGGTTCTACGTTAACACAACCTAGAATATTGGCCAAACTTTTGTTTTGTTATTACTATCCTATCTAGAGATTTTTATAGATAAAAATCAGACAGAGATAGATAAGTACGGAGAAAGAGACAGAGAATGACAGAGCTACAGAAAGAGGGACTAAGAGAGACAGACAGGGAAAGAGAGAGACAGAGAATGAGAGAGACAGAGAGACGGAGAGACGCAGAGAGAGACAGAGAGAGATAGAGAGAGAGAGAGAGTCTCTGAATAAGACAGAGGGATAGAGGGGTTCACAATGCTTGTGATCTAATCACATCGATAACATCGATTAAAAGAAATAAAACATATTAATGTAGTTGCCGCTTCTGTTTGGAACGTACCTAGCCTTTCACCAAGTAATCTGATTTGATTGGCCCACACGAGGGAAAGGTCAACGTTCTTCAAAGGCCAGCGTCCACAAGAACTATCTGAACTTTTTACCTATTCTATCCAAATGTATACGGTACCTATACCTTGAATCTTTGTCTAGTGTTGAAAAATTCATTTTTCTTATGAGGTTTGATCGAACGACATTATACAGACACATCTCAAGCTACATATTCAACATTACTAAGAAACGAGAAGAAGCCGAACAAATGTATTAGACTAGTTTTAGAATCCATGTTTTAGAAACCATGTGTACTGCATTACTACCTTTTGTATCTACATGCCTGTACTTAGCCCGATAGGGCATGAATGTGCAATAAAGGCTATTATTATATCCCAGACCTTGTGGCTCAACTGGTAGCGGTCTCACATTTGTACGCTCCAAGCAGAGGTTCGGCTCCGGCTGCTTTTTAAAATTTGTTAAGGAGTTCTTTTCTACCTTTCTAACGCAAAAAGGGGAGGGCTAGCAACCTCTCCCTGTAACAATATACCCTGCTAGAGAAAGAGCAAGGGAACTTGCTTCGCCCAAGTGCCACTAGGCAATAAATGAACCCAGACAAAAGTAACATGTGCGTTCCTTATGTTTACCTCCTACATAGCATGTGTTCCTTCATCCACAACCCGCAAACTCGTGTTACCCTTTCCTTGACCCTCTTGTATGTGATGCTTGTTTGAAAAGGACACACAAAAAAACGCCGTCCGTTTTTTAGTGTCACAGTGAAAACCGAGCCAGACCGTCTCAATTGTATCAGAAGAAAATCCTTCCGGTTAAGCACCTTAAAGAAAGAGCCTTTCGACCTCCTTGAGAAAGTCCTAATGAGCTGCTGAGCAAACAACACTTGTAACGGCCGCTGCAACCCTTTGAGATGTTTTAGACTGTGTCGGTAGAACAGGGACCCTGGGTGCTAAGGGTATTTTTGCCTTACTTTTGGGCAGACGTGGACAATGGCTATGCATTCAAGTTCGTGCTAGTAACATATTCTAACAGTGCCACATACACCGTACAGACAGAAGGGCAGTATTTTACCTTCCCGACTGAAGTCAGGTGCCCAATTTTACACATGGATGAAGTGAGGAAAATAGAGTGTTTAGTGCCTTTCCCAAGGGCATAACGTCAGGGGCACGGTGGATATCGAACGCAGGACCTCTAGATTCTGAGCCTAAAAGTCTACCAGTTACTCAACACACAACGTTAATAGTATTGTGGGGTCAGGATACAGCAAGTAAATTCAATGAATTACACGAGATTCTCATTAATTTTGCTTTATCAAAAAAAAAATCGTTTGACTCCCAAGATGGTCAACATGACTGTTAAGTACCTAAATTAGCAAATATATATTGTGATATAGCCTTGATTGTACTTGTAGAAGTGACACCTGTTACCACTTTAAAACTGCTAATGTCTTCTAAAAAAACTCAAATCGGAAATGAGACACTTTTGATGATAGTCAAGAACCCTTATCAAAATTTTTCAAGGACCTTTTCAGTCAATGGTTAGTCAGAAGCAACCAGGACTAAAACAATCAAGGAGCGGGTAGAAACGGGGTGGAATGATGACATGTGAACAGGGGTGAATAAGAGCATATCTTTTCTGCCTCTTTAACACTATAAACAGGATAATGGTTTGAACCTCCGCAAGCCTAGTGTGATGCATCATGGGTAAGATGTCAAAGGTGAAGGCCCCTGGGATAAAACAAAATACGCCTGGGCATGTATAAGATATGGCCTATACAAAAAATGTTTACAAGTCAGGGGCTTTCACCTTTGACCTTACACATACGCAGTTTAAACGAATCATTCCAGGAGTAGGCTGTAGTGGGGGGGAGGGGGGTGATAATAGAAATAACTTGCTACCTGTCAAGCTATGAAAACAAGAACAGGCAGAAGTATATCCCATTACCGTTTTTATTTGCTTTTTTGCACTCTTTCGAACAATGTTCAGTCATTTGCCGTTAACACACACTACTGCCTGGATTGGACCTTTTCTCAGTATGATTCTTACAAGATATTTCCAAGTTTACAACATGTTTCTTGTCACGGTCGGTCAGTGCAAACTATCTATTCAATATAGCTTAGATGTGTATAATTTTTGCTTGTTTATGCTAGATGTTCAGATTATGATAAGCATATTTCTATGATGTATCCCTGCAGTGAACTAGCGATACCAAATGGACTTAATAATAATACCAAATAAAAGACAGTAAGAAAAGATAGCTGCCAATTGCGTTCATTTCGTAACATTCTCTCACCTCTGTATGTATAACATACATGTCATGTCAGTACTATGTAATTCTATTACACCATTTAATAAACCATAATCCTAACATTCCATCGGAATGTCTGAACTAGTTTATCGCATGTACCTGCAAGTAGCAAAGTAACCAATTATGTGTTGATTTCACTATCATATGTTTATGAAAAAAACTAGAATTAACCAGCACGAAAATAGTTATGAATTGACCAATTTTTCCGATTGACTCCGTCAGCCTTGTTCAAGTTATAGACCCGTTTACTGTAATCTCCAAGCAGATCCTATGGTGCCATAAGATGGTATCAAAGCTGGCCAAGGAGTATAGCCGGCCAAAGGGAGTCAAACTGGGCACCTACGGTGGGTTTGATGCTATATTACGCCACCGTGGATCTGCTTGGAGATTAGTTTACTGCAGCTTCCGGGACGTGACGTTGGAGACACGTGACTGCAGCGACGGGTCGTAGGTGCCAGATAACCTGTGTCACCCCCCGTCTCTGTTCAACTATTTCAGTGTTGGTCAGGTAAAGTTATTTTCATGATACATGTTTCTCTAATTGTTTAGCATCTTTGCTATGGAAGCAGAAATTGAGGGTGCGCCCTTAGCATTCAATCATATCTAAGATTAGCATAAACACCATAGATATCCTACTTGCAGTTTGACAACTGATATCAATGCATATATTCTATGACATAAGCTAACTGCGGTGCTTTGAATGTGCTATACTTATCTCTAACACTAAAACATTTTTGCATCACTACGACTACGTATGCACTGCATAAAGACGATGTTAAGAATGGATGTCAGGTGTCAGTCATCCATCAATGATCTCCTCAATCTCTCTCAGCACCTCTTCCAGATTGTCAGGTTTGGGAAGGCCCTCGTCTTCCTCCAGTCCGCCAAGCCCAAAGGCCTCGTCTTCCTCCAGTCCATAAGGTTGAGGGCCCTGCTCTTCCTCCAGTCCAAAAGGTTGAGGGTCCTGCTCTTCCTCCAGTCCATAAGGTTGAGGGCCCTGCTCTTCCTCCAGTCCAAAAGGTTGAGGGTCCTGCTCTTCCTCCAGTCCATAAGGTTGAGGGTCCTGCTCTTCCTCCAGTCCGTCAGGTTCAGGGCCCTCGTCTTCCTCCAGTCCGTCAGGTTCAGGGCCCTCGTCTTCCTCCAGTCCGTCAGGTTCAGGGCCCTCGTCTTCCTCCAGTCCGTTAAGTCCAAGGCCCTCGTCTTCCTCCAGTCCGTTAAGTCCAAGGCCCTCGTCTTCCTCCAGTGGTTCAAGTTCATGTGCCTCCTCTTCCTTCTGTCCGTCAACTTCAAGATCCTCGTCCTCCTCCAACCCTTCAAGTTCAAGACCCTCGTCAACTCGAAGGTTACGGATTTCCTCCAGCATGTCTAGATCTGCATCGAGAACGTTCAGGAACTCTTCCATCCCGTCAGGCTGAGGGTCGTGAAGGTCATTCGTTTCCTCGTACTCATCAGGCTCTGGAATGCCCCGGATGTTGGAGAGGTCCCGGATGTCCGACGGGTCCCGGATGTCCGTGAGGTCCCGGATGTCTTGCAGTTGTCGATCAATCTCGTTGAGGACGAATGACACTTTCTTGGTGGCTTCTTCCCCCGCCTCGATGGCATCGGCCGTCAGCTCGGACATGGAATCTAACGTCTATAAAGAGGAGGTCACATATAGTTATATTTGATGTCACCTCACAAAAGTGCAAAGTTCATCTAATAGATCATAATGAATAAGTCAGTTACATTTTATCCAATAAAGTGCAATTCATTGATTGGTTTCCAGTACCCCTACAGCAGATAAGTCATTTAAGTTATACTTTAAACATAAGTAAGTTAAAGCCCTATCATATAACATTTGACCCTTCTGTTGTAAACAGCAGCATTTCTATACCTTAACACCAGTAGCCCCCCTAGGGTGGGATAATGATGCAATTATCTTGAAAAGTGGTCATACGGGTCATTCATGTGGACATTTTGTTCTATAAGAACTTGATGTCAAAATACAAATGTATTTCATAATGGGCCTTTGATAAGAATAAAAGGCATTCTGCATAACAGGTATGGATATACTCGACCTATAAATGTATCAAACAAAATGGCCAGCATTGTGGTGAAGACTTCGATAAAACCAACCTCTATGAGCTGCATAGCAGCATCCTCCCCAGTCTCCGTCTGTGTTGTTTCCAGGCCCAGGTTCTTCCGTCCCTCCAGGTCGTCCATCAGCGCCTCTGCCGTGCTCTTCAGGTACTGCAGTCCGTTCTCGACCTCGGCTCCAATGTTACGTTTGCCCTTGTCAGCTGTAAGGAAATAAATACAAATGTACATATGAATATGGTGTACTGATGTCTTTATCTATTTTTGGCAAAAAAGTTTTACTTTATAATAAGAGGCACTATGATATGGCCAGAAGAAATTAACAAATCAGTTGTCCCCATTTTATATTGATTGAAATGCCGTGATACCATTGGTCAGCTTCGTTCGGTGATTTATTTAGTGGTTATAAAAACCGTTAGCGAAGACAAGCCAAGAAGAAGATAGAAACCACACAGGTCATATGTCACCATATACACCTCGGGGCGGGATGTTAATGATTTGATAGATCTATAGATTTGTAGGAATTGCATAAGATAAGTATAACAACACTATACATGCAAGCAGCCTTCCTTGCCAATATGTTCTGATAAGCAAAGAATGCTTTAAACAGAGTTATGGTTATGCCATGTCTTCCATACCACCACTATCCAAGCCAATGACGAACACCCCTTATCTAGAAGCTTGGGAAAAACCTTATTGGGCATTGATAAAATGGGTTTTTAGATTAACTACCTTGACAAACGACTTCCAGCACTTTGTCTCTGATCCGGTCCAGGTCTTCAAAATCATCAGCCGTGGCCACGTAGTCGTCATTCGACGCGATGAGCTGTAAGATACGTCAACACTGACTTACATGTATGAAGTAGTAGTAGTAGTAGTAGTAGCAGCAGTAGTAGTAGTAGTAATAGTAGCAGCAGCAGTAGTAGTGGTGGTAGTAGTAACGATGGTCGTCATAGCAGTAGTAGCAGCAGTAGAAGTAGTAATTGTAGTGGTAGTAGTAGTGGTAGTAGTAGCAGTAGTAGTAGTAGAAGCAGCAACAGCAGCAGGAGAAGTAGTAGTAGTAGTAGTAGTAGTAGTAGTAGTAGTAGTAGTAGTAGTAGTAGTAGTAGTAGTAGTAGTAGTAGTAGTAATAAAAGCAGTAGTAGTAGAGTGGCGCATTTCTAAAACGACAGCCTAGTTGCAAGCCTAGGGTCGAATTATCATGCTTGTTTACATGTATAAAGATTATGTACTCTCCCCACTAATGTATCAAAATCTTGACATACGTATTGTATTATATGGACCATCAAATACCCATCAAATACTTCGTAAATTTGCATATGCTTAAAAATACACATTCTAAAATAAATTTTGAAATAAATTTATTTTTTTTGCTACACACATCAGCATAGAAAACATAATTCAAAATAGATATAATAGAGAAAAAATTATTAAACTTAGAGGCGCTTTTCTTACCTTGAGTTCAGATATTTTGTACTTGGCCACGCCCACAGTGAACACGTGCGCACCCTTGTTTTTCACGTACTGCGCAGGCTCGTTCACTTGGTCGGTGGCCTTCCCGTCAGTTATTAAGATGATGATCTAAATAAATTGTTGTTTGAAAATAGGGTTATTTACGTATTATATAACATTTATTATATCATGATAGTCTAGAACAACCGATTGAGAACAAATTGTCGATATGCGATGTACTTACGGGGGTATCATACCCTTTCTTTGGCTAATCAAGTTTCTGAATAAGTACGTTCTTTATCTTTTTATATCAATCATGTTTATATTTGTATATTTCTCAATTTTTATGTCAAATGTATATTCTACATGATATCTATTTGTTTATCATCTATATCTTTAGTTGTCAATATTATATTGTATTCTTTGTTTTATAATAGGGCATTTTTAATCTGCTATATATAGAAAAATAATGAATAAACTCTCTCATTCAATTTAAATTTAGTAAAGACTTTGCCAAGGAATTCCTTGACAAAAGCTGGATTTAGACGTCAAGAAATTTTGGTAAGTACAATTCGTGTTGGAAATTATAGTTTAATTTTGACTTCTACCCTTGAACGCGGATAAAAATTTTAAGTTAAAAGTATCGTCACCTTTTCAACACCATCCCGTGCACCATTGGCTCTGGTGAACTCGTCGTAAACAGCCTTTAGGGACTGTCCGGTTTTGGTGTGAAATTCATTCATGTATTCAATCTTCTTGATGGCATCCAGCAAGGCCTATGTGGAGAAAAATATAGAACATTTTATGGTCGTATTCATATTACTGTAAATAATGTTGTATGGGAGCGAAAGATGGCAAGTGGGATAGGGGGTTTCCCCTGCTTCGTCTGTTCACTCAGTAAAGTCAAGCTTGATGTTTTTGACTCACAGTATGGAGAAGAGATGCTGCTATAGTAATGGCCATGAGGCGCTCTTCATATTCATGATGGTAACATCAGGCTCTCCGAACTTGAATTAAAAATACATAATTATGCAGCAGATCAAAAGCGTCTGTCTCAGAACGCCTTCCACACAATATTGCTTTAAGAAATACTGGGCATATCATACAGAAACAGAATACTAGTAACAAAGAGGTTTACCGTAGAAGAAAGCAGAGAGAAGTTACGGCAAGAGACAGAATGCTAATATGACCAGGACACATCCTGCAAGTGATAGTGAACAGAGAGCGAAGAAGATCCTTGACTCGGGTAGCCACTCACTGAAAGAAGACAAAGATTGACCCTATTTCAAAGTAAACATCAACATCACCATCATCACAATCATCAATATGAGAGTGACCACCATCATCATCAATATCAAAAGGAACATCAGTGTCATCAACATTGACATTAGCAACATTAGCAACATTAGCATCAAAATGAACATCAACATCATCACCAGCAACAACATCATCACCAAAACATCAACACCATCAGCTCCAACATTATTACCGCCAAAGCATTATCGGCAGCAACGCATGGCCACATTGGCAGTATCGAATTCTCGACCTACATTCGGTTGATAGTCATCTACTGTGAACTGTTAGAAACAATAGGTAAAACACTAGTGAAACATCTTATGGGCAAAATCAGAGCTAGTCATCCGACGGCATCAAAATATACATACCTGTCTATTATTGTACTGGTTCATCTTGAACTCCGTTTGCATGTCCTTAGCGAACTGGTACACGCCGATTCTAGCCTTGTTGGGTCCTATCTCGAACCCTGCCGCCAGTTTCAGGATGAACTGTCGTACTGCGGGGAAGTTACGCGTCTTCACACTCTTAGATCCGTCCACTAGGACATGGATGTCCGCTTTTGAGTGGCAAGTGGGCTCTTCACGAACAGAAAAAATAAACATGATTACAAAATGCTTAAATAAATCATAAATAAATTCCTGTCATTAACCACAATGCAACTATAGCATGCTTATTCTTAATTATAAACATTCAGTCTTTAATTGCATTGATCTATAAGATGCTCTTCTCTTTCTCAGTCTGCGTTACATGTGTCACATGTTTGAACAGTCCTGTCATGGAGCTGTTATGAATTTTTGTGAAATTTCCTCATTAGTTATGCAAATAAGATATCAAGCACTGCTTAAGTTACCTATAAACCAAAATTCACGACGATCCATTAACCACGTCTTGAGCTATTCTTAAAGTCTTTAAACAAACCGAATCCTGCAGTTCCAAAGAAGCAATTTTCTCTATGTCCCAAGAGCTATCTACTACAAAATCACGACCATAGCGTGTCCAGGAATCGACATATCAAAAACGAAGGTTCCGCTGCAGCAAGCCGATTGGGTAGAAAGTCTATCTATTTCAAGTTCACCTTCTCAGTTGTAGTAGAAGTATTAGGTAGTAAACGATATCATATATTCGTATACTTCTATTGAGAATTTCGGTTTGGGATGCAACCGTCTTTTTAAACGGTACTTAAAGTTGGAGTCCTGTGTTCGGGAAGGTACTTCAAGCACGTTGATAGGGATCCGAAAGGACTAGCAATCCCTCCCTGTTAAATATACCCCCGCTCCTGAAACATCTAGGAAACTAAATGCTACCGTAAGTGCTACTAGGTTCTACAAGGGTTTGGAGTAGCTCTGTTGAGAGTTAGATAACAATTAGATATGTGTTTTACTACACTGCATAACATATTATTAATCTACAAACTTTGATTAGCTATAGACAGAAGATTTGTACCAGGAATATCCACAGGTCCTTGGCTCCATGTAATTCCTACACGGAGGTAGATGTGATGACTCAGTCCGCATCCCCAGACGCGATTGGACGACGAACTGACGTAGATCTGAGTGAGGCTTCCTCCGACCAATCGCCAGGCGGTTCCCTGTGGTACTTTGGCCGTTATTCCTGGGTGAGAAAAAAAATAGCAAAAATACGTCACATTTTGTGCGGTTTATCTATCAGGTGTTGCAATTGTGTTGCACGAAACTAATATTACTATACAATATTACTCCTCTGCCGGCTTAAGTCCTTCCCCAGGTTATAAATATGTTACTGTCTTATGCCACGGAGGAAGCTGCTTGGAGATTTAAGATGGCCGACATCCAAATACCGTATCAGAAAGCCAAATAATTCCACTTGTTTAGAATAGTATTTTCTTACCGATTCTGATGAAGACTTGTCCAATGGCGCTCACTCCCCACACCACGTTGTACCCCACGCTGATGCTGACCAGGGAGCCCGTGACTTGGACCCAGCGTGTTCCAGCCGAACCTGTGCCTCCGTAGGTGCCGATGCGGTACCAGATCGCACCGCTAGATGTCACTCCCCACACGCCGCAGTACCCGATCGACACATACGATAGGCCGCCTCGGATGGTCGATCCGCCGGGTATCAGTTGCCAGCCCGTTCCTGTAAAATTGCACTGCATTAGGCTACCCTGTCATATAGGTAGAGGACATCGACCAATCATAATGCACCATCTCGCTTCACTCAGTAGTTTATTTGGTGATTATAGGAATCGTCCATGAATTAGTGCACCGTATATCCACAGGGTAGGTCATTAACTCTTTCTACAACATTATCGACGATGTACAAAACAGCATCCTCAATTTATCAACATTTTGGCCGCCATATTGATGGGACGGATAGATCCAAAATGGCGACCGGTCATTCGGAACGCACTGGAAATCATTTAAAATCCTACGTTTTTACGCTCACTCAATATGAAATGCTATGGCAAAATCAGTTAATTATAAAATTTTTCTTTTAATCAAGAATCGGCACGAGTCACTAGCCCACCAACATGGCGGACACTACATGACGTCATAATCACGTGACACCTAAGTCTAGTTGTCCTACCAATGAGGTTCCTGGCGGTTATTCCTGTCCGTCTCCAGATGGTACCACAAGGGCAGATGCCCCAGACAGAGTTGCTTGAGGAACTGACGCACACTGACTTCAGGGGCCGTCCCGTGACCACCCTCCAAGAACTGCCATACACTTTCTGCACTGTAATACCTAAAAGAAAAAAAGAAAAACGGTTTTCTTCGGTTCCATAAACATATGATAGAGGGACTCAATGAAATTTGGCTATGTATACAGAGTTAACACTGAGAAACTCTGGTCATATACTAACATTAAAAATGCATTACCGTAACAGCTGTATAGTTCTGTGCGGTCAAGATGGAAAAAATTAAAAACCAAAGCCTTTGTGTTTTACGATTAACTCACCAAGTTCAAGACACTTTCACAACTATTATGTCACATAAGCCAGTTCAAAGTTTCAATTGCGGATGCGTCGGGCGCCAAAAGTGATGGCCAATACACCATGCTAAATACATTGTTCAGACATGTTTTGTTCATTTTTCAGGCCCAGGGCCTTTGACTTTGATATACGCATGCGCAGTTGAAACCGGCGTGTAGAACAGTATTGCCAACATAACCTACTATACTCCCCAAGCAGAGGTTAGGATCCGGCTGTTTTTTAACTTCTTTTTTAGTCGTTTTTATCGGGGGCATTCTATTTTGTATTGAGTATCTTGTATTGTCAAAACCTTAGAAAAAGCCGGCGCCTAACCTCTGCTTGGAGAGTAAACATAACCTACCGATTCGCGCGTAGACCTGGTTTCTCCTGTCGACTCCCCACACAATGCCCTTTCCGGAACTGATCTGCACAAGGTTTCCGTCTATCGGTTTCCACTCCGTTCCGAAGTGGCTCTCCTTCCCGTATGTGCCGACACGGTAGAAGACGACGCCTCGGGAGTTCACGCCCCACACTCCGCTCCAGCCGACGGTCACAAAGGAAAGGGACCCCGGACAAGTGTCCCAACCCGAACCTGAAAATAGACAACAAAAGGCAATTCCATACAAAATATATCTAAAATGCCTTGTGTTGTATCGCTGTACGAGAGGACAGTGTGTATAAATCTTTGTATAGGCACTAAGCACCTATTTGTCCTTCAATTTTGGACAAAAATTGATATTCGTTGTTTTTTTAGTACTTTTACGAAATTCAAAACAGGACTTACCAGTTATTTCAGTAGATATTGCTCCTGCTATAGAACAAAGAAAAATGCAAGTATTAGAATTCATAACCCCTAAACTTTGAATACTTCGCAAACAAGAATGGTGTTAAAAAACACCTTGGCGACGCGGGTTCTGATGGATTTGTGAGTCTTGGTATGAAAAAGATGTTTATTTGCTAGCCATGCTCACAACGCAGTCTTGAACGCACACATATCCATGCAGTGATTCCATCTTGGGAGAAGCCTCGCAAACACAATTAACGCTAGAAAAAAAGTTAAGCTTGCCTCAAATTGCTTGCGGTAAATTCTGAAAATCTATATTTACCTTCGCCAAATAGGTTATATTTGGGCATGTTTAGCCGCCAGGTGACAACCCCTCTATCCATGACCCCCTATACCCCATAGAAATATCTGTGTGTGTGTCTGTGAACAGCAAAACTTGATAAGTCTTGGATGGATATTTAATGGTATTTGGTAGGTGGGTAAGGGTCAGGAAATCGAAGGTCGATAATGGATCCCCTATCTACTCCCTAAGGTACTGCAGCGGAACTACCGTTTTTATATTTCATGTTTCCTGACATGTCACGGTCTTGATTTTTTAAAGGTGGGTATCTCTTGGGGCAGAGAGTAAGTGCTGTAAGTTTGGGTTCCCTTGCACCTTTATTTCCGGAAATTGTTTAAAAGGTTAGAAGAAAATAAATCAAGAATGTTTCGACGGATCGTTATGTTTTATTAGGTTTTGTAGGTCTAATGTATTTTGCATATAATAAGATGCTAAATATGCAAATCAATGTCTAATTTGCATAAGTAATGAGGAAATTTTATAAATCCCTACATTCCATGAAACTTCCCACATATGTAACTGAGAAAGACCGAAATTCTTAGGAAATCAATCATGCAAATAGATACCTCATTTGCATAATTAATGACAGGATACTATAATTCTATAGTAGTAAATGATGTCAGTTTCATATTTGAGGCATCACGAGGCAAACTAAAGCGAAAATTATTTAACATAAATCATTTAAATCGGCAGGGTACGTCACATCTAATTTATGAGGAAACGCTACAACAGCCTTCTTTGCTATAAGATAAGATTTTCATACTAAGATAAGATTTACATAGTTAAAACTTTTCCCACCTTTTGTTTCCTATACAAAACTACATAAAACTACAACTAGATCTATCTTAGACTTATGTATCTGGACCATAGCATGGCCAGAACACTAGATATCAAAACCGAAAGTTCACTGCAGTACGCTAGAAAACCGATAGGCGGAACCATTTTAGAACTTGGCCTTCATTTTCACGGCGCTACCCACATTCAAGATTCATAAGAATCCATACTTTGCGAGTTATGCAGGCTACACACAGGAGATAAACAGTACCGAACACATAACCTTTTATGGGCAAAGTTACGTTTTAACGTATTATGCTTCTGTGTTCAGTGCAAAGCTTTGTTGGGACTCCCCCACTGCAAAAGAGATAACTAAATAATAGCTAATTATCGACTATGCACTCTGACATTTGTTGTATTAGTATCCCTTGAATGGCTATGTTACAATACAAATATAATAATGCTAGGCATGATAAAAAATTAGATCTATCTCGTGTTGATCATTGTTTATTCTGTGATCTATGCTTTACGTTTCATGTACTATACCAGCCAAATCTATAGATCGTTTTCACAGAACATTCGAAAACCGCTTCGCACGCGTGGGCGCCATGTTGGATGATAACCTGGATATATAGAACACAGAACGGCGCTACCAAAGTTACTTGCGGCGGGTTCAAGTGTGCTGTTTTGTCTCCGTACTGTGAATGATATAGTGATGTAGCCAAGGCTAGATATCAGGGCAAAGTTGCAATAATAGGTCTTGATCCATATGCTTTCAGAGAAAATGCATTTGACGATCTAACGCTCTTGCCGATGGTTGAATACCCGGACATCTGTTATACCCCCTTCACATTATATACGATCTTCGGACGTTCTTCGCGATCGCAGGAAGGTCGGCTGATTTTAAGATCTTAAGATGGTCTTGCGTCTTTTTCGCCTCAAAACTGTCCCCCTCACATATACGCGAGGCTCGTGAGATCGACGGTGAATAAATCTATGATAATAAACCTCCCATGACCTCTTGCACGCGGACAAGGTAACACAAAACGTTCCTCAAAAAAGGCAAGAGATCAATAAATGTTGCTTATTTTGTTGTCGTAATCTTTTTAACCAATGAATGGAATGCGCGGGCACAATAGAAATGACGCAAGAAAGGAAAGTGTGTCACAAAGCCAGCCTACATACTGCCACAGCGGCCACAATGTTAGAATTACCCTCAGATTCCCAGAAATTCAATATTTGTAAACAAACGGAAGTCGGGCGAACGTCGCCCGAATGTTGCCCAACTGACGGGCGTTCGCCATCCGATTTGCGCTCGATGATTAATAACTATGTCTTTGCTCGCCTATCGGTCTTCAATCGTTGGATTGACGCAAGACTATTGACCGATACCCTTGCAAGGTACGCACGATTTGTACGTACGATCTGCGACTCGGTAACGAGCTGTGCGATTTTGGAGATTTCCTTCGACTAGTCGCATATGTTAAGAACATGTTTCGCTGCACCGCGACCGTCGTAAGACTCCTGAAAACTGCCGGCGATCCGTAAAAATCGCAAGATGATCGTGAGAACACCGGACGTCTTACTCACGAAAATGTCATTCAGAGTTCGTAAACTAGTCTTCCGATCGAATCGCGCCTATTGTGAAGGGGGTATAACCGCTACCCTGGGCGACTATATAACGTTATGTACACTCCTATCATATAGGCTGCGCACGGAGGACTAGACTAGCTACAGCCCTATACAGCGGAGTTTACGTTACACAGTTTACCCCAGTATCCAGCTGCCCTCACTATCCACTTGCCTCACAAGGGGCAAGATTTGGTGCTTCTCCAACTCTGACTCCGTGTGAATGGTTTTCTACCCCGGTCAAAACTGAGCTACGGCGTGCTTCAGCCTGACGACGTTGTTTGACAAGGCGCGACGTAATTTGGAGAACTCGCGTAGTTCACCCAATGAGCTTCAATACGACTTGTCTTTCGGCCTGAGGTACTGTCTGACTCAACTACTTCGTAAGTAACCATAGCCTGACTAAAAACGCTCTCCTAGCCCGACAGTGTCCGCCCCCCTCATTAAATCCAGCCAGTGAGAGATTTTGTAAACACGTCTAGTGCAAAATGTAACAACCCAAACTACGTATTTTCAGCCATACTGCGACAAAGTTGGACTACAACGTCTTAACCCCACCAACTTGTACATCACCTCGACACCGTAACGTTATTGTATTCTCCCCCAATACGCTTAACTGAGAACAAGATAAACATTCGATCGTATCGCCATTATGAAAACCAGAAGAATTCCCTGAGGCTAAGGTTTGGTCGTTACATATTTTCTACAATAATAGGTACGCATATGTGTGCGTGATAACTTGCATGCTATGAAGCTTTTCAAACCCTGCTCACTGCGACAGAAGACAACCTTCATTTCTTCAACTAGAACCTACACAGTAAATATATTCCCACCTGTGAGACAAAGTTGGTGACAAAGTTAGAGATATTTAAGCTTGCAGTGCTGACCTGCCCGTGTCCCCCCCTTTCTGAAGATGTTGTCTCACCGGTTAACCTGTCACTACACTTGACTTGACTTGAGGTAAAAGTTCAACCTCTGACGTGGGAAACGTATATGCTCATTGTGCAAATAAGTAGAATAACGAAATGTAGATGGGCCGTATGCCATGAAATGACTCTTAAACTATTTTCCTCCAAAGGAGAGTGCTATTTTCTAAAAGACCACGTCTTTACGTACAAAAAAACGACTAAATTTGTAGGAGAGTACTATTTTCTAAAAAAAAAAACACGTCTTTACGTACAAAAAAACGACTAAATTTGTAACAATTGATCACAGATGAGCAAACTTCGCACGGGGACCCATGTTGGCAGGCCGCTAGAATAGTGATTCAATCGAGTTAAAAAGGGATAACTGTGTTGTTAGATAGAAACGGCGAGTACGCTGTATCCTGTGTTCATGGAACTCGCAGTTAGCACATCGAACAACCAGCCCGTATGTAAATAATAGCAAAAAAAAACTTCTTTCCATGTACCACCACGTGCAACACACAGCCGTGTGGAGATCGAGCAGCTTATCATCCAACATGGCCGTTCGAACGTTCGAACGCGACTGTGACGTCACATGAAAACGATCTATACAATGGACCGATCCTGATCGAACGCCATATCAAACAAATAGAACCCCCTACTCTATTTCGAACACCTCCGTCAAAAACAGCCCCAGTGGGACAGAAATGGCTGAAGGAGAAATGCTATACTCTTCTTTATTGAAGAATACACCAAATTGTCGAACAGGGAGCGGGGCTTCGGGATCGGTCCATAGTCTACGTAAGTCTAATCATGTCTTTTGCCACAGCTAGACTGGAAATGTACTGTTGATAGACGGAATTATGGGCTATACTACAATATAAACAGTTTTACAAGGAGGACTGCACAACTTGTCTACTGTATATCATTAAAAACCTCTGAGAACCGGCAGTGTTTGAGCAGTTCAAACTTGGCGCCATCAATTACTCATAGCTCATCTCATCAACTACTGGTCGATGCAACATTCAATTGAACTTCCAAATATGGTCAAGTCACATGTCCTATTCCTAAAATAGCCGAGGGGCCTGGTAACACCCAAATATGGCCCGAATACAACATGCGTCATTTGGTCTGTCCTATCTATTTCTAACCGTTTCAGTGTCTTCTTTCCAGTGTCCGGCAAACCAAAAACCGACTGAAAGAATATCTTAACGTAACCGCCTTTTCCTTAGGCATTTTGTACAAAACTCTTTTTCAGTACACAAAAGAGGCGACTACAACCGATTCTAGATTGAAGTCATTTAGAGAAAAAACATTTTGTGAGTTCCTACGAACTTGCTTAAAAGTCTACAAAAGAATGACACGAAAACAAAACTATATTTCAACACACAGTATATCTAAGCGACCACTACGGTTTGGGGTTTAAATAAAGCCTATTTTGCGGCGCGCGAGTAGCTGCGAACTTCAGAATATGGCTACCCAAGAGTACCCAAGAATGATCAAGAATGTCTTCTTCTACGGTCACATTTCCCCCGGGGCCTGTCGGGAAGTTACAGGAAACAATAGAAAAGCTGTTTATCAAGAAATAAATTCAAAGTAGTTTTTTTGTGTGTGTTCTTTGGGCCCTTTTTAATTATACTTTTACGGTTCGTTCCCGGGTCTGTTTCAAGTAGAGGTTTGGTCGCGGAGATAGTTGTGATCTTGTGGAGTACCGGGAGTTTTACTTGCTCCCCCGTACAAATTTCGACTTCTACCATGATACTATCTCCGCCGGACCAAACCTTTTCTTGGAGAATATGTGTCACGAGATACTGTAAATGCAGAAATGTTCGCGGTGGATTAATGTTCGCGTTTTTCGCGGTGACTACATCACCGTGAACTTAAAACCACCGCGACACATTTTTCTATTGTGGTATTAGACTGCAGTCTATGGTGTTACCGCGAACTTAAATCCACCTTGAAAAGTTAGTCTCTACCAGACTCCGGATCGCTGGAAAATCGTACAAATGGAACAAATAGAGAGGAATATAACCGGCCAGGGAACAGCTCGCGATCCTAGGATCCGGGGATCGCGTGCTGTTCCCTGGCCGGTTTATATTCCTCTGGCCGGCTTACTCCTCTATTTGTTCCATTTCTACGATTTTTCCAGCGATCCGGAGTCTGGTAGAGACTAGTGAAAAGTCCTTTTACCCGCTACCGCGAAATTAAATCCCCGCGAACTTAGATGCATTTACAGTAACATCGTGATAGTGAGGACGGTCGCCCCTGTAATTATAACCATATGGACAGGAGTTGGGTTGGCCTGGCCGTGTGACGTGGCACAGTCAAGACAGGACACGACGCGAGAGAGGACGTGGATGTTTATAGAGTAAATAATGTTTTGAAAGGAATGAATTTGAACCGACATAAATGACTATAGTGTTGCTCCTTGCGGTGCCCTTTGTAATTAGGCGATAAGCTTGGACGAGCAAAGCCAGGCGTGGCGGCATGGTGGATTTGAGGTGGAAATGCCGCCGTGCTAATTAATACCAAAAACATCCTTTTGTTTGATACCGACAAACTCTGTATGTGGTCCGGACGCTAACAGGACGCGGCGATCACCGAATTCCTCAAAGGGTCATTACACCAACAGATCCCGAGGTGAAAGCACACAGACACATTTTTGCGGAGCAAAAATACAGCGTAGAGTACAGAGGGCTGGGAAACAGAATGAAGTTGATGATGGCTGTCACCCGTATTTGAACGTGCACGTGACATTCTGGTAGTACTGCTGGGCTGGAGATGCGGCAAGTTCAACCAAGATAGAGACGGGAACAGAGAGATCGAGAGAACTGAGGACGTGGCAAGGGTACTGGGCCTGTGATGGGTGGCGCGCGGGGCAGGGAGGCAGAAATAACACATAAAGATGCCCGACGATCCCTGACCCTGAAGAGAACGCCGGCCTAGAGTATTACCTTCTATGACCGCTGTATTGACACTCGGAGAGTGGGGCAAGATGCGGCGGGTACGGGCGGTGGAGGGACCGGATATCTCAGACTCAAGACTACTCGTCAGAAGGAAAGGCGATCCACCATTTTGAAAACAGTTTGGGTTACGTAACGTTAGCGTTAACATTTTTGTACTACCATAGTTTATGCTGAAGTTCATGTTTATGTATCTGTTCGGTTGTGTAGTTTTCTTCCTGCCACATGTCTCATTTGGATTGTTTTGGTGACCTATGCAGTTAGCGAGAACTCCACATAGTGTAGAGCTATATTTGTCGAGCATGACAAAATTAAGCTTTCGACGCAGCGGATTTCCGAGAAGTCTATATGCAAAATGAATTCCAGATGTGGCACAGCGTAAGGAAACGTGATGCATTCTGATTGGCTCAGGCAACGTGGTCCGAGGCGAGACTTATCGTAAACTTTCTGTATAACTATATCTCAACTATTGCATCCACCCGTTCCTTCCCAGACATTTGTGCCCGCATGCTTCCTAACAATGCAACAATTAGACTAGTTCTTCATGTTGAAATAGGTGTCAAGAATGAATCAAAGCAAGGAGGTTAAAATAATGTTAATCATCTTGATAAAACCTGATAAATCTACGTAACCAAGCGTTTGGGGTGACGCCTAAGCTTACTTGATGTTGTCTGGAAAGTAATGATCACCGTTGAATGGTTCGAAGTTTGGCTGACATTTATAAATGGTTTTATATGCCCCGAGCTGTACATTTCTGTGTGAGGTCCCGAACTTATTGATCACCCCTCAAGATGTATTGATGAGTTCGATCAGTACAAGTGCCGACTAGTTTGTTAATTGTATACTCGAGTAATAAAAAATGATAATGACTTACTAAGAAAAATTTCTAATTTACGTTGCTCGTTCCGGTTATCATTTCTGTTATCTTGCCAATGTGCAAGAGGACGCCGAAATTTTGGTTAACGTTTCATCCACCTGTCTTCGTGTTCCAACGTGGTTCCCGGCCTCTCCAAATATTCTCTCTGGTTATACTAGTACATTGCAGTAACGGTCAGCTATTTCCCCATCTTTCCCGCCGGCAGTCGCAACGCCACTGGGGTCCGAACAGTCGTATGTGGTGACCATCTCAGACGGTGGTGACTCCCAAGTGATGAATGAATCGTCTAAGCAGTTTGGGTCAACGTCCTTTTGTATGTCATCGAGGTAAGTCAACATCATGATCCCGTGTGTCGAGTAACCCCATTCAACTTCGTACAACTTCATCAGGCAATTCGGCTGATATACAGCTGACCTAATCAAGTGGTGGTATACATAAACAGTATCTCGCACCGTACAACCACCCAACTCTTCAGTCCAAGAAGAAAACCGTCTGCAAAAGGACCTCAAGCTACATAAGTTCCGCTTTAATTCTCTTTGTTCAAGTACTTCCTTTCCAGTGTGATTTTGTATATGTGTATAACTTTGTGTATGATGAATGTATGGTTACTTGTGACTGAAGTTGTGTAAATTACGACAACTTTTCGTGAACATAGATCAGCGATTCCGCTGGGTAGTTAAACCACGCCGTGTCACATTTAAAAGCACTTATGGAATTAATGCCGGCATCCATAGTCTGTCCAAACCTTCAACATTTGACCGTCAAGTCTTGTAAAGTCGAGACCTAGACGAGGCATATCTATGGTAACTTAAGGGATTTAGGACCCGAGTTATCGGAGCTAGTAACATATAATCAAACCGGTCCGCCTTCAAAGTCTCTCGTACCCAGTATACGGAAAACCTTGCCTCTGTGTTTTTCTATATCGTAGCTGTACTAGTATTTAAAGCGTTAATTAGCTAAACCACCATGGGATTAACCATTGTTGAACATGTCCAAACATGTCACTCTGTACTGTATGAAGCAAACATTTATCACAAAACGTCGACCAACAGCCGTTGCGCAAGAACATTTTGAAAAATCCACATCTTGTTTGAAGGGCTGACTTATTCACTTCTGAAAACCAGACGATATTTCATACCAAATTTATCAAGAGACTCGATGCTACAGAAAGATTTGAATATAATATTATCTTAAGATTGTCAAAAAGTAATGTAATAAATCCCACAATGTAAGGGTAGGTAAGTATATAAGATACTGCTTTGTTAGAAAAAAAACAGTCAGATTCAATGAAAACAATCAGACTGTTTTCAGGGCCTACACAGGTCAACTCCAATGCTCAATGTCCCGAAGGAAATTCTACATTAGACTCCTCCCCCGAGTTAGACCCACACGATAGATTTTTTGCATTTAGGCCGGGAGTCTGACATCCATGCTACCATGCTATATGCTAGCCCATATTCATAAGGATTTTAATTTTATTCTATATCTCTATTTTTGTAGCTGTCTACATTGTACTGTGCGGATTTTCCGGCCTTTCCAAATATACTCTCCAGTTGAATATACCAGTAACGGTCAGCTGTTCCCTCTTCGTCCCTATCCGCAGTTACAGTGCCGCAGGGATACGTACATGACGATTACGTCAGACGATGGCGGTTCCAGTAGGTCAATCTTCGAAGCAGCTGCGGGTAAACGTCTTTCGGTATATCGTCAAGGTAAGTAAGCACGATGGTCCAATAAGTCGACTAACCAAAGTTCAACTTAGCACAACTTTAGGCAACTAAGTCAAAATCTGTACACTGCATTTCAGCTAACAAGGCATAGATAAGCTTACCTCACTCATGAATGCCGAAGAAAAGTTCTAATTTCTACAGTGCTTTCTGGTTGCTACGAATTGACAAGAAAGAGAAGAGAATTGTTTTTGTACTTCAATTTTAACCTTTGTTCTCTGCGTGCGTTCTCCCTACGTACAGCAGCTCCTGAGATGAACATTAGCTAACTGTGACGACCATCCATGTGGTGACTTAGTCCATGTAGAACACCAACAGACGTGCAGCGATAGTAACAAATTCATTAGGGTGACTTTACAATAATCCATCATTGCTAGCATCACTAATATATTACTATAGTATATAAAACGGGTGAAACTGTGTTCTCTCGTGATCTAACGCACAGGTCAACCTACCGGACAAGAGCGACGACGGCGAGGTGTTCCTGACAGACGTATATCATGTCCATCAGGACGACGCATTCCCGCCACACCCAACATAGAGACTCTTACCGCCACAAGGGAAGTAGGTCGAGACCCTTCAGGAGAAGTGGTCATCGCTGAGAGGAGCCAGAATATACGTTTGTGCGGCTTGAAAATTCTGAACAGAGGGGAGCCACACAACATCCAGAACAGCGCCATCGACAGAAGGAGGGCAACATGATGGAAGTAGAGGCCAGTAGCAGAGCCAAGACGTACAGCCGATAGATTGCGATCATACTTGTACATGTATAGAAAACCTCACATGACACCAGTTATAGAATTCACAGATTGACTGATTGATTGAATGTTAATATCACGAATATGTATTTTAGTGTATACATTATAGTAGTTGATTTTATATGTATATGAATGGACCGTAGATGAAATAACCGTTGTTTTGTGGTGTGACAAGACCTGTATGTTTGATACGCCAAAATGTGACCACGAGATATAATGTATTTGTATGACAGAGAGTCAGAGATTACAGTTCAGAAGAGAAAGAGAGATCCTCAGCTAAGAACGAGGTTAGCGAGGCCAGCATTACTAGTATATAGTAACGTCAAACCACCTTAACAGACTCCCGTGCCCAGTGTACGGAAAGCCTTGTCTCTGCGTCCTTCCTTTATTCTAGCTCTGCTAGTCTTCAAAGCAGAATCTTAACAACTTGACACCCATTGGTTTCAAGGCTTGTTTGAAACATGTGACTTCTTAACTTTCCAAAATCAGACTTTACGTAATCTGTATCTATATAGCCGGTATAACCGCCCTTCGGCGTAACACACCAGCTTCAATTCCAAACGACAACAACCTGAAAGCACATCATTTCATGTTTCATAAAAAGATATCGACAAAAATTTGTGGCACATTGGTCTTCATTATTTTTTTTGACCTCGTGAAAGCATATCATCCCACCTTGAAAAAGCTAAGCTCAAAAGATATTGGCAAAAGTTGTGCTATATTGGTCTTGTCTTCTTTAAAACATTTTATTTCTCTACCCCTCTTAATCAGGCTCTCTATGACTTCGAACGATAACCACTTGACAGCATTTCATTCCATATTGTAAAAAGTACAGGCTTATAGAAGACATAACGGCAAAAAGCTGGGACATATTGGTCTTCATTGCAAATTCATAAAGCATGCGAAACATCGTACTAGTAATAATCTGTGTGTACGGCTTATGATATGCAAGGAGCGCTGTCATTCCCGGCTATGTGAAAAGACCGTTCCCTTAAATCATTAATCCTGAAAACAAAAAATGCCTCAACAAAGAAAAATAACAGTAATGTAACTTTATATCCGTACACAAAATAAAGCGCTTCCCAACAAGCTTTCGATCAGTCCTCTGATCCTTCTCAAGTTGTAATGACCCAAAACCTAAGTCGCACTTCCGGAACGGAAGTGTGACGTCAGTAAAGGGTCAAAGGTGCTTGGTAGTCGGTATCGGCCCCCGTCTCGGTTGAGGGAAGGTTGGTGGGCTCTGATGTAAATAGCCTCTTTCACTCCCCTAAGAAAGTAATCCTGTTCGGAATCAAGTATCTTCACCTTGTCAAAATCCACAGAGTGTCCCGGAGATTCTATGGATGTGTTGCGCCACCTCCGATGTTTTAACTTGAGAAGGATCAGAGGACTGATCGAAAGCTTGTTGGGAAGCGCTTTATTTTGTGTACGGATATAAAGTCTTAAAAATTGTATCATTATGTTAACTACCGTCACAGATGAACTTACATTCAAACAGCTAGAATAGTCCTCAATTACCACTGTATGAACGACGCCCCTGCGGTTTAGCCAAAAATCAATTCCCAAGGGAATGCATTCGTGGAATTTTCTAAATTCTTTCAAAGCGATCGTAATACTGTAGAAAATGCCTCCGCCCCTGAGGCGTCGCCAAAAAGGCGAGGCATTCCCAACTTCTGTAATACTACTTAGAAACAGCAAAAGTTGCAAAAGTTGAGAAAAAAAAAAGGAATATTCTTGAGGTAAAACGTCTTTCCGTGACCGTAATGAAAACCTTAACTCGATATACAATTAATTCATAATAACTCACTTGGCTCAGCTTCACAAACGATCCTGTTTGTACATTTACAGATTTGGTTTCCGGACCTCCACAGTTCATTTTTCTGTAAGCAAATACACAGTAAAATAGTCATTTCACCTCCATGAAAACCACTCTCTCTCTCTCTCTCTCTCTGTGTGTGTGTTTGTATTTCGTATTTTGTTCGTCTTGGTGTGTTGTGTGTGTGGTGTGTGTGCGTGTGTGTGTGTGTGTGTGTGTGTACATGTGTGGATGTAGATGTTTGTATTCTTTGTCTTGAGTGCGTCCGTAGTAATGTAAATGTTTGAAGGGTATACGTAGCAAGATACGAGGGGCGTTCAATAAGTAATAACTCTAACCCATTTCCAGTTGTCTGATCTAAATAAAATATTGCATGTGTGATGATTCACATCTCTATAATTTATGTTTCAAAAAAGAGCTCTGAACTAATCGTGGTTTCTGATTTACTGGTGTTTGAACTGAGTTAGGTGTGAAATGGACCAGGTGTGAAATGGAGCCAGTTGAGTGTCGCACAGTGATCCGGTTTTTGTATTTGAAAGGACGCACACCAAAGGAGATTTTTGATGAAATGAAAGAAGCTTATGGTGATGATGCCCCATCATATGACCTTGTAAAACGCTGGCATCCTGAATTCAAACATGGCCGGAAGTCTTTGGAAACAGCTCCCAGACCTGATCGTTCCTCTTCTGCCATTGATGAGGCATCTGTTGGAGGACCAACCTGGGGTGTCCTACAAAAACGGTGCCCAGAGCTGCATCAAACGATGGGAGAAATTCATAACTCTGGGTGGTTCCTATGAAGAGAAAGACTAATAACTGTGCCAAGTTTCATTAATATCCTGCTATGGGAAATGAGTCAGAGTTATTACTAATTGAACGCCCCTCGTACAACGCAGAAGTGGTGTAGTAGGATACTTGGAGAATTGGAGGTAAGGTATGTCTTGTGTTGTTGTAATTCTTTTTTTTTTCAATTTCCATTAGACACCACTTTCCGTCGATTAGAAATACCTAAATACCGCGTTTTTTAAAACAACGGATATAGGCTACCCCACGGATGAACTAGGAGTTACTTTGGCCATCATACCTGATAATAGTTTCCATCGCGGGAGCATCCACAGCTGCTTCTCGGGATGCAGGTGGATCCGCTGAGGACGTACCCCTGGTCACACACACACGACTCCACACACATCCTCACACAGGGTCTGGGGTCGGGCTCGGCACACGTCAACGGGCAGGCAGAGCCACAAGGGTTGTACTGGCTGTGAGCAGGGCACGGCATTGCTGTGGAACAAAAGAAAAATAGTATGATTAGTTTAGTGATGAGGACAATGTTTGCAGACTTCAGTTTGTAGTTCTTGTGTCTGTAAAATCTTTCTGCTTTTATACTCTTGTAACTTTCAGATGTTTTGGGCACGTATGACTTATACTTCTGTGGAGAAGAAAAATCGGCAATGAAATTGATAAGAAGATACCGTAAAGGAATGAAAAAAACATGAGGTAAAATGAAACATTCAGAGAACGAGAAAGAATAAAGGATGGAGAAAACTGGTTAAAGGATCTTCTATGGTCTTCTATCGTCCAACGATAAAACTGGCTTAGACATGAGACCTAATATAAAGTAAAACTGCAATATTTATTATTGAGGAAGAGGATTAAGAGAAAGAAAAAGGACGAAAGACAGTTATACACATCTCTATGGTTCATTCCATTTTTCATTCCACACTGACGTCAATGCATTCCTTCATTTCAATTCACTACGCGCAACAGAAATGTACTTACAACACCGGAACCAGCAATTTCACTCATTCAACTGCTTACGTTTCGACATCTTCCTCAAAGTTTCTGACTGGAGTTCTGCTTCTCGCAATGTAGGCGGCGCTTTTGCGATGAGAACACAATCCCACAAACGTGGCTAGGCTTGCATGCCCCCTCGTTCAAGTTTCTCGCCTTTAGCCACGTCCTTAGCAGGTAAGAGACATAACTGGTTGTGTAAACGAAAAGTCGAAAATACCATGCTGTACCAACCTGCATGATGAAATTACTTTCGGAAATACTTACGACACCGGTTTGCGGTCCTCCACCTTCCCGGGTTTCCTCCCGCTGCCTGACAGTCATCACTGTAGGCCTCCAGATTCTCACACAACATGTCCTCGTCTCCTCTGTAAGCCGCCATGTCGAACACACACGACTCAAAATACGTCGCTGGGTTCAGTACGGAAATGCAGGCCTGAAAACAGCATCTTAGATTTGAAACATATACCTATATACGTTTTTGGTGACACCTCGGAGGCGGAGCCACCGAGATAGTATTACGATTTATTGAGCTTCGAATATACTAAAAATGACCTCTTACACGGATGGGTTGATCACTGAGATTCAGGCCTGAAAACAGCATCTAATATTTGAAAAACATCCCTATATATGTTTTTGGCGACACCTCTGAGTCGGAGCCACCTAGATAGTATTATGGTTGAGGTTCAAAAAGTCTAAAATGCCCTCTTTCACGGCAACAGCATGTGGGCATCTTAGACTTGACAAAAATATCCTTAAAGACATTTTTGGTTACAACTTGTCGTCCTTAAAATTGGACGTTAAATAAAGTTACGTACCTCAGGAGCAAAGCCATCAAAGTAGCATTACCAATCGATTGAGCTAAGAAAACACAATGCTATGTTGAACACTACGTACTCAGGTGCAAGCCTGAAAAGAGCATTCGGGCATCTTCGATTGAAAAAACCTCTGAAAATAATTTGGGCTGACACCTCAGGGGCAGAGTCACCGAAATAGTATTGCATAGGAAAAAGACTCCATAAAATACCCTCATACAAATAAGCTGGGTCGAGCACTGAGATTCAAGCCTGAAAGGAGTATTTGGGCATCTAAGACAGAAAAAAATCTCAATACAGTTTTGGTGACACGTCAGGAGCGGAGCCACTAAAATTGTACTTTAAACATTAAACATTCTAAAAACTCCCTCTTGCATTAGCCACTTTTCTTCTGGCTATTGTTCAGCGTAAAACCACGAACCTACCCGGAATGGACCAGTTGGTAGGCGCAGAAGTCCGCACTTATCTGGGCGCTGGTAAAGTCGCCTGTCACCGGCAGAAATGTCCGTAGTGTCAAAATTGTCTTGAGGTCTTGTATCGGGACATCTGTAAACCAAAAGACCGTTTAAACTTTCAAATTGCACGGTACAAAACTTTTAAGGACATTCTTATATTTTAGCAATAGCGACAGTACTTGGCAGCCATTGAAAATACTTTGGGTGTCAATCATGTCAAGATCATTATCTTATGGGGATAGATACAAACTTCCGAACACTTTTGACCCCAGCATACCGATCTTGTGCCCTTGGGAAAGGCACTTTACACGACTTTACTCACTTTACTCAGGTGAAAATGAGTACCTAGCTTTGGCTAGGGCCGTCCCTCGGATAGGACGTAAAATGGAGGTCCCGTGTATGGGGAGAGTCACACCCCATGCACGTTGAAGACCCCCACACGTGCGATGGTGCGGTGTGAGATGGAGCAAACCCTTCTGTCTGGAGTTGGTGATTCACTTCAAATCACCCGGATGGAGGTGTGGCGAACCTCCATACCGTATCAGCCACATGGTGATTTATATCATTCACCCGGAATGGCGCATCCCCGTCTTGTATTCAGCTAGAAGAAAGGGTATGCCACCCCGTAAGGGGCGGTATAACCCCAACGGTGCTGTAATACACCGTATGACTATTACTGACTGACTGATAGGCGGTAGGCCAAGAAATTGGTAAGACAAGTGTTACCCAAAATGAAGTGCTTGGAAGCACCCGATCGGGTGCCGAACATCGACGAGTTCCAAGCGAAGGCACCCGACGTTTGGCGAAGCTGGCCAGCATCAAAAGTTCGGCGGATCTAACAGAGAGAGGCTTGCCATTATGTGGTAGTTCGGTCCCTTGCTCAACAACAATTTCAGAGGGATGTGGAAGGGGTCAATTAGAAGTTGATCTTTACATGTAGTTTGGGTACTGGTCTTCATAGTAACTGCTTACTAACCGCGTGGCTACGTTACTTGTGTTTGAAAAGAAGTTTGAAACATGGCCACATACGTGTCGTCATCAGGAGCGATCCAACTGTTGCCGTACAGAAGGGATGTGGCGGCGACCTGTCCTCCCGGCATCAGGTTGTCGTCGTTCGGTCGGCCGTTGTAGTTTCCGCACATTCCGCTAACCTACACGGAAGAATTATCATAAAAGATGCTAGAACACAAGGAAGGCATTGGCAAATATTTGTTTAAAGCTATAATAGCAAACTCTATCAGAAATAGAATACGGCCAGCTTATATTGCAAGCGGCCATACGTAACGGTAGGAAAGGTAGAGGTAGTCCTATAGACGTAGGGGCAGCCGATTGTTATCCACTGTTCTAAGGTCACAGCATTGGAAGGTGGAGCCCATCCCTCTCCTTCCGGCCTTATACACCGTGCCTTATACCCCACAACCGTAGTCAGGTATCCATTTCTACACACCCTAACCGTTACACCAGTACGACGCCACACGTGTGGTTGTGTGTATAACCTTTTAAAAATGTAATTTGTGATGAGTAGGCAGAAAGGTACAACACGAATACCCCTTGCCAGAATATTTGCCTCCAACATTTTCGATAAAGTGGAGCTGTCGAAAATTTTGGGGTTGTTGATTCTAGCCAATCAGCTTGCAGCTGTAGTCATGTGCTCACCATGTTTAGCCAATCAGCGCCCACCATAAACCTGACTAGTTAAGTTGTTACTTGTTCAACAAGTGTTACTCTTATGGAACAGCTAAACTTAACCTCACGAGGACTTGCCCATATTTCCGACTGACTTCACGGAATGGACGTGTCTATTGCAGCTTCCGGACGTGACATTGGAGACATGTGCGTGACCGCAGCAACGGGCAGATAACTTGTGTCGCCCCCCGTCTATGTTCAACGACCCGTTGATGCAGTCTCGGATCTCCATTGTCACGTCCCGTAAACTGGAAATCTTAGCAAGTGCCAACTATTTTACAAGTGTTGGCTTGATAAAGTCATTTGCTAGCACAAATTAACTTTCATGCTAAGAAGTACTCTTACCTTGCCCTTGTACGACGTGGGTAGTCTCACTATTACACTGTGTCTTCCGTCGTACAGGACAGACAGGCACTGGTCCGTCTGAATCTGCACGTTCTTCCCGATGATGGAGATGGCAACCTTACGGCTCAGGCACACTGGTAGGCTGCGGCGGTAGCCATTCACCTAAGAATCATACACTTTGAATCAAGAACTTTCTCTTTTAATGTTCAACACATTGTTATAACAGTATTATCTTACAGATACCTTCACCAAATAATCAATTAAGGATTAATGCCCCCCCCCCCCCCATGTGTAAATGGTGTCATAAGGCCTGGTGATTTGCTTTAGCCACCCGATAGAATCACCTCATTCACCTCATACTACTAGTAGGTGGTTATCGGAAATATCATACAGCCCATCAATACTAATCGTAATGACGAAAAGGTACCAGAATGGAAAATATAATGTGTGGTAAATTGTAGCCTTGATTGTACTTGACAGTCAAAGTGACACTACTGAGTTCTATGAGGCCATGACCATAGTTGTAGAAGTAGTTTAATAGTAAAATTTGGGGTAGCCATATGGCTGTAGTTTTCAACTAGGTGTTACCAGTCCACCACATATAATGCCACTTTTTGTGGACCTGTTGAATATAGAAATAAAACACCTTTCTGCTGTGGTACCATGTTTTGTCGCTTCAATACTTGTTTATAGTGTCTATTTTGACAATTTGGCTATCTTTTTAAGCGCTCCTGTATTAAACTATATGAGACTTCAAAAGATGCCATCCATAAGATTTTACTTGCTGTCGCCTTACCAACACTTCCTTCCCAGATCCGCTTCGGAGCTGTATCTCGTAGTTGTGCACGTTCACTTCCACGTGATCACAGAAGGCCACCCGCTGGCTCTTCCCGCTGCGGTGAACGTTCCGTGCCTCCACCGTGAAGTCGGCGTGACGCACCAGGACGTACTTACACGTTCCTTGGAAGTCGTGACGGCGGTTGTCGAAGGTGATGTAGTGAGGATCACCATACGCCTTGCATTGACCCGCTGTTTGAAAATCAATAAAAGTACAAAGCAATGCATGTAAAAACGATGACAAAATGCAGTGTCAGTGACCTACACTTCGCTCTGCTCACTCGGTGATTTATTCGTCCCTTGATGTTATTCAGTAGATGTCGTGAGGATTGTCCTATTGATATCCTTGCACTGACCCGTTGTTTGAAAACCGACGTATGAATAATACAACGCATATAGAAAACGGTGCATAACGCACTGTTAGTGACCTACAACTACGCTTCGCTCAGCCGGTCGTTTATTTCCTCCTTGATATGCTATTCAGTTGATGTAATGAGGATCGCCGCATGCCTTTTAATAACTGCAGTTAGATAATCAATGAAAAGAAAATGCAATACAGGCAACTTAAAAAAAACGGACCGTAACATAAAGCATTTTCGGTAACCTTTAACTACGCTTAGCTCACTCGATGGTTGATTTCTTCTTTGATATGTTATTTCGAAAAACGCTTCCGACACCTATTCTTGCTAATTACAAAACTTGCCGCCAGCATTTCTATTATGTTAATGTTGAAAAGATTACATTCATTAAAGAAAACTTGTAAACGTAATGAGAAATGATAGATTTAAATGAAAGAAACTTACGTCTGCTTGGACATTTCAAGTTGCCTAGACACAGCGGGTTCACAGGTGGTTCTTTTGCTGAAAAAAAAGGAATAACAGTTTATTGCAAATTCCTCCCCGAGGGCTATTTGGAGGTAACATGGTGGAGACAACAAACAAACAAACAAACAGTGTGGAACAACAAACGTGTTTGTTGTTCAGAAGCAGGATGTGACTCTCCAGTTGCTATTCCAGTTGTTATATGATTGCTGTTCTGTTATGAAAATAGAGGCTACAATTTACGTTTAGATAACCTAAAAGTTATTTAACCGGTCCCAAACGGTCCGAAATTGAAATCATTACCTCCCCGCTTGAAGCTTAACATGTTTTAGAACCATGTAGTTGAATTTCTGACCCTCATTCGTACATGTCATAAAACAGATTCATTTGTAGACTTGGGGGACTATTTTATGTACATGTATCCGTCCATTGTGTTTCTAAAGCTAAAGGTGCACCGCGGAGGGATAAAGTTTCAAATTACGTACTTTCTCCTCCCGTGATACCCACGCGGATGTAGACGTGGTGGCCCCCGTCGCAGCCCCACACGCGGTTAGAAGTCGCGCCCACGTAGATTTGAGTCAGGCTTCCACCAACCAGTCTCCAGGCTGTCCCCTGGGGCCTTTGGGCCGTTATTCCTGCAAGAACGTTTTATAATTGTTAGATGAGCGAAACAGAGGAGAATGCGCAGCGATCCCATGATGCTTAGCGAAGATTCTTTCGATGTGTATGAAATACAAGATGGCCGGCCTTATAACACCAGAAAGCCATATATAAATCACACTTGTTCGGACAGAACGATATTTATAGGTTTGTGGTGATAGCAAAACCTGTATTGGATTAGTTCCAGTCCATGGATGCCACCATTTTGTTTCCCAAGCGAGTGGTGTATGATGGGAAGGGGTATAGCCATTTTCATAGGTTTGCTATAGCTACAGGTTTGCGATAGCAATTCACCTGTGTTTTGACTTTGGTTTTTATTAGCGTGCTATTGTTGGAAATAAAAGGGATGACAACCACAACGTTGAATGATTAGTTTGTTTTGTGGTTTTGTATGTGTGAGTCTAGATACATGTTATAAGCGTGTTAATTTGGTTTTGTTCCTTACCAATTCTGATGAAGACTTGTCCAATGGCGCTAACTCCCCACACCACGTTGTACCCCACGCTGATGCTGACCAGGGAGCAGCCCGTGACTTGGACCCAGCCTGTTCCAGTCGAACCTGTGCCTCCATAGGTGCCGCTGCGGTACCAGATTGTACCGCTAGATGCCACTGCCCACACGCCGCAGTGTCCGATTGATACGTACGATAGACCGCGTATGGGCGGCCCACTCACTTGCGCCCACCCCGTACCTACATGTATAATGATCAACAGTATAACGTGATCAAAACGTTACTGTTACACAATAATGTACTAGTACTAAATGGTCTTTCGAGGCAGAAAACAGCGTAACCAAAGACACTCTTATTGTAGCATTTCAGACCATTTGTGACATCCAAGTTTATGCAAATGTACTCGTACAGATCTGCACACAAAAGAACCCGTGCAAGCTACAGTACGACGCTATAGTCTGGTAATTCATGAACATCTCATTGTCCACGATAACCTGTCAACGTTTAAGATGTTGTTTGCCGCAAAACAGAACAATAACTGAGTTGTTTACCATAGACGAAATCAGAGAAAAGTGGTAGATATGGCGCAGGTAAGACAGAGAGAATGCTAAGATGGCTAGGACCTGTCCTGCGAATGGGAGAGAAAAGAATAGCGAAGAAGATCCTTGATCGAATGGAAACCACTGTGCAGAAGAAAGGCAGGAGAAGGCCAAGATTGACATGGAGATCAAATGTAGAGAAGGACCTTAGAGCTACTAGAAGCTACTGGTATAGAGAAAAGCACAACGCTGAGATAAATAGAAAAAGACGATCCGATCGGGATGAGTTTACGTGTTAAGGCAAGGTGTTAAGATATGTTCTGTGTCATATCAAAATATGTAACAAACGCACCTGATTGCCTTGCTGCGGTTACCCCAGTCCTATAGTAGACTGTACCGGTCGTTGTAGCTCCCCAGACGTAGTTTCCTGACACGCAGACTGACTTCAGGGCCCTGCCCCTGATCTCTGTCCATCGCGTGCCCTGTGGACGCTGGGCCGTGATACCTGGTAGATACAATATTCATCGAAAGTTAACGATTTCGTCAACGGGTTCAGACTAACAAATGAGCTATTGCAGTTCCAACAAGGCGTTGCCAAAAACGAATTCCCTAGGGAATGCGTGCGTGGAATATTTAGAATTCCTGAGAAATCAATCGCAGTACTATACCATTGGCTCCGCACCTGAGGCGTCGACAAAAAGATTGCTAGACGGCCATCATGTCTGTAATATCATTGTAATTTATCAGATAAGCCCTATAGACGCTTAGTTGGGACGCCTGATAGATGCAGCGTACTAGTGCGTTATCGCAAGTTAATGATTTCTTCAACGCATTCAAACTAACTGGAAAATGAACAGCTGCAATTTCAACAAAGATTGCTAGAAAGCCAAAATCATTGTGATATCATGATAGGCCCTGTGTACGCTCTGATACGCTAAACACAGGGTGGTGATACCTGACCCAAGGGAAAATTGGGGCAACTTCGAATTCGTAAAACTGGTGAAGTTTGGTAGTCCAGACTCAAGTGAGATACCTGCTCTTATGCTATGGTCACGATTGGATAGGAAAAATGGGCCCTACCGGGTAGTTTACAGGCTGTTTTGTCGCACTTTTGGGTATGTCTTCTACATGTAACATGGCTCCGTGGGACATACTTCTGATACCGGGCTTTATTTGGGAACGGCCGGGCCCCATGGTCTTTTTAACTCGCAGTTAAAATCAATCCGGGACTCGGCGACGAATAGATGCTGTTACGTACCCCTGCCGCATCCGACAGTCCACTAACTGTAGAGCCCGGCCGGGGTTACCTGTGACCCCGACGGTACCGGTGCAATTGTGACAGTAGCATCATCAAGTAACGAGAACAATGGTACGTACCGATTCGCACATAGACCCTGTACCTAGCGGTGACGCCCCACACGATGCCCTGGCCGGAACTGATCTGCACAAGCCCGACGCCGGTTACTGTCAGCCACCCGGTCCCGGGGACCCGCTCGTTACCGTACGTGCCGACTCGGTAGAACACCACTCCGGCGGAGTTCACGCCCCAAACGCCACAGAATCCGATGGACACGAACGACAAAGACCCTCCTACCGTGTTCCAACCCGTTCCTGTGGTAAAAAGGGGAAAATGAACTTCTGACAACAACAAAAAACGCACCCTAACGGTTCCTTTAAAGGCAATAGTGTTCATTATGACTCAAGTTATTTTAGTACCACTAATATTTTTATATGGGAAACCGTATAGAACCAAGCACAACTTCAGTACGCCAAGAAATATATAATTACGCGCCTTGTTATAAACTGGACGACAGAGAGTGATATAAAGTGAAATTTTGTAGTATTTAGTTTGAATGTGTATCTAGTACATAAAATGCGTACAGTCGAGATAATGCAATTTCTGTACTTACCACCAATTTCTACCGAAACTTCTCCACCTAATCATATATGAAATAGAAAAAGTGTATTACTTCAAATTGTGATCTTGACCAAAAAGGTTTCTGCCTTTGAATATCAAATCAAGCAACAACAGTATTATCAACATACAATTGAAATGCAAGTGCATGAACTCGTATGATTGACTGTTCATCCTTTTCCAAAAATCATGTCCTAGCGATTAAACGTACCTGTCTGCTGCTCACACTGGATACGTCTGGTTGGCAGACATGTACAAATCTCGTTTCCTGATTTCCATACTTCGTTTTTCTGGTGAAAAAATCAACGAAAAGCCAACGCATTTTCAAAATCAAATTTATGTCAACGTTATCAGATTTTACAATGCAAATATATTCATGAGGCCATAAACGTCTGTACATTGACGGTTAGTCCATCCATGTCAAATTTCTTTTTGTGTTGTCTTAGTCAGAAAGGCTAGCCTATTGGAATAGCCACAGGCTAAACAGTGCCATACATCAATAAAGGCATGGATAGATAAAGAAATGTGCATCAGAATCCACCAATCTTCACTCAAATAGGGACTGGTATAGTAAGCCCTGCTAATGGGTTTACATAATCATGTTTATGCATTTAACAAAGCGTTCGCTTTGCTCACTCGGTGTTTTATCAAATGGATATAGACTCATGACACGGCGGGATGGTCATTGAACTTTGACTGTATTACAGTAACGCAAATTAAGTTTACCAAAGGACGCTCAGCAACTGCCTACAAAGTCTTAATGATAAAATTACAGTAGTAACCGAGTAACACAGTTGCTTAAAAGTTGTAATAATCTTATTTAAAATTTGACGCACCTCATAGAGATTTCCGTCCTTAGAGCACCCACAGCTACTTAAAGGCACGCAGTGGGCACCGCTGAGCACATAACCGTTATCACAGACACACGACTCCACGCAGTTTCTCGTACAGGGCCTCGGGCCGGAGTCTGCGCATGTGCGGGGGCAGGGAGTGGCACACTGGGAGTAGTGACTGTGAGGTGGACAGGGCACCGCTGTAGGAAAAGAAGTGGAGTAGATTTTAGACTTTAAATGAGACATTTCTATTTCTATAAAAGAATTCCAAGTAAAGAAATTAAAGCTCTTTATTAGTACTTAAGTTGTACCGCGTTCATTTGTATTCGGCCCAATATCATTCAGTAAGACAACGTCAAATTATGCATTTTCTCTAGTCAACCGGTGCAATGGCCGTAGAAAATGGCAAGGTGCGTTCGGTAGGTTGTGAGTTAAATCCCCGACCGAGTCATACCAAAGACTTAGAAAATCATGGTACATGCTGCTTTCTCTGCTTAACACTCGGCATTCGAGAAATAGTATGGAAGTTGACCAAACACACCACTGCCAGTGGACTAGCTCGGGCCTGCTGTAGTGATTCCACAAACTTGCATGGCCCAGGGATACTGAAAAGAAGATGGGCGCCATTTGGTGCAGGGAGAACTTTAACTATTAGCCTGGTCACAACTTGTGTACAAACCACAGAAGCCGCTCCTCCTCCATTGCTGTGGTTTCCCTCCCGCTGATACGCATGCGTCAGCGTACGCCTGTAAGTTCTGACACAGCACCAGCTGGTCGCCCCGGTACGCCGCCATGTCGAACACGCACGTCTCCACGAACTCCGTTGGACTAACAATTGAGTTACAACTCTGTAGAACAGCAAATTGAAAACATCATACCTCCATCAAGTATCTAGAGTGTTAGCAATTTTTTTTTAATGTAGCACAATCATTTTCATTTGACACATAACCCCCCCATTTCCTGGACATGTGCCAATTTTCAATTGTATCAATTGTGAGAGCATTCTTGACAGGGTATCCAATTACAACTCAACACGGGAACAAACTTGGACCCGGGCCGGCGGGAACAACATATAAACACTTACTGCATACCTCAGTTTTCACGGAGGCTGTCATGAAATCGACAAGTTTGTCAGTAAATCAACGGTAGACTACTGATGCTGAAATAATGTCATTTGGACCCCTTGTAATATTTCTTTGTTTAAAACAATGAAGAGACCTAGGGATATATGCTTTTAGTTTAAAGAATAATTTACTGTATAATGCAATAGACTCAGATGCGTATGAACACACAGGAACTCTTATATTATAAGGGACAAAATACCGTAAACAATTATTACATAGATATGATGTCCTGACTTGATACGGCCGGTCGACAAATACTAAGCGATTGATATACATGTAGAAGTTTCTATATATAGCGGCTAACGTACCCTAAACGGTCCGTTTGCAGCTTTGAGGAGTCCACACTTGCTCGGATGCAGGTATCTCTGTCGATCAGCCGGGCGGATGTCGTTAGAGTCAAAATTGTCTTGAGGTCTTGTGTCCGGGCAACTGAAATGGAAAGATTTCCCAAAAATCAATACATTCTCACTTCTGAAAACTGTCTTAAAATACTGCCAGAGATACAGAGGTACTAGGTCACATAGCTGAATGGTATGTTCAAACTTAGCAACGTTTTTCAATGTAGGATTGATGACACTATGGGGACGGGGGTGATGGTGGCCATCGTAAACTCTCAGCCTTACTCAGCAACCGAGACGGGGAGCGCTATAGGCTTACTTTAATTTTTCATCTACATTTTGCAAGTTTACTATAAAATCACGTGATGTGAGCTGACTACGTAATAATTCTAGTAGAGACCTTTCGTCGGGCGAATGTTAGTCACTTGCAGCTTCCTGGAGCTTAATTTAAAATAATCTAAATACCGTTTCAATGATATCTTAGAACACCAAGATAGGTTCAGGTCATACGTGTCGTCATCAGGAGCGATCCAACTGTTGCCGTACAGAAGGGAGGTGGAGGCGACCTGTCCTCCCGGCATCAGGTTGTCGTCGTTCGGCTGGCCGTTGTAGTTTCCGCACATTCCTCTAAGCTGGAACGTAAGATCAAAGTAGTACATAGTGAATTGTACAGGCTACATGATTTTTCTTCGAAACTAAGCTTAAAAAAACCTTAGCAATCTGATTCTGTTGAGTATTTACAGAGTAAGACGTCTATGGAAGATGTACGTAAATCCAGACGTCCTTATACCCGCCTCACATTATATACGATCTTCGGACGTACTTCGCGATCGCAGGAAGGTCGGCTGACTTTAAGATCTTAAGATGGTCTTGCGTATTTTTCGCCCAAAATCTGTTTCCCTCACATATAAGCGAGCCTCGTGCGATCGACGGTGAATAAATCTATGATAATGAGCCTCCCATGACCTCTTGCACGCGGACAAGGGAACAGAAAACGTTCCTCAAAAAGGCAAGAGATCAATAAATGTTGCGTATTTTGTTGTCGAAATCTTTTTAACCAATGAATGGAATGCGCGGGCATAATACAAATGACACAAGAAAGGAAAGTGTGTCACAAAGCCAGCCTACATACTGCCACAGGGGCTACAACGTTAGAATTGCCCTCACTTTCCCAGAAATTCAATATTTGTTAACAATCGGAAGTCGGGTGAACGTCGCCCGAACGTCGCCCGACTAATGGGCGTCATCCGATTTGCGTTCGATGATTAATAACTATGTCTGTGCTCGCCTATCGGTCTTCAGTCGTTGGATTGACGCAAGACTATTGACCGATACCCTTGCGAGGTACGCACGATTTGCACGCACGATCTGCGACTCGGTAACGAGCTCCGCAATCTCGAAGATCTCCTGCGACTTGTCGCTTATGTTAAGAACATGTTTCGCTGCACCGCGACCGTTGTAAGACTCCTGAAAATTGCCGGCGATCCCTAAAAATCGCAAGATGATCGTGAGAACACCGGACGTCTTACTCACGAAAATGTCATTTAGAGCTCGTAAACTAGTCTTCCGATCGAATCGCGCCTAATGTGAGGTGGGTATTACGAAACCAATTCCTTTAAAGAAAAATCAACATTGCGCCAGGCATTTTCAAAGTGCTAGCCCTAATTTTCGGAAAATTCGCAAAAAGAGCAAAACAGCTCAATCACTGAAAATTTATTTTTATTTGATGAATCTAATAATTGTACAAGTCACAATTGTATTGATTCTAATTGCGATTCTAATTGATTAATTTATCTGGAAATCTTGCATTTGATTGTTACCGAGTCTGATAATGTAACTACTTTCATTATGATGGCCAGGTCTCTATCAGACTGACTACGTTGACTATTACAGGGATAAAAATTTGCCATGGGAATTTTGCTACCACAGGAGTTGGTCGGCTGCCCGGAGGGAACATGAACCAAAGCGTGGACTGCCTATTTCCTGATTTCGTTGTGCCGAATTCTACAATCCCCGTACCCTCGTGGACAGGCCTGATGTAGGCCGACGCTAGTCAAGGGATGATTTCATACAACGAGATTCATGTGCTCCCAACTATTGCCATCCTTCTAACGCAGGGACATCCAAAGGCGAAACCGCCTGTCTGGATATGTACCCTGCTTTCTCAACCGTCACTCTTACTTCCTGTGGGCGCTGCCACAAACACGCTGTCAGCCAATCAGAGAATTGGCCTTTCAATTTTCAAAAGGGATGTCGCATATATAAGAGTAAGCTCATGAATATTTATAAGCAGGGCGGTCAGGAACTAAGGGTGACAGTTGAGAAAGCAGGGACATCCAGACAGGCGGTTTCGGCGTCGAAGGTCCCTTCGTAGGAGGATGAACTACTGCCTGTAACCTACCTTTCCTTTGTAGGAGGCGGGAGCCTTGATCTCCACACGGTGGTTCCCGTCGTACGTGAGTGAGAAGCAGCGGTCCGTCTGGATCAGCACATTCAACCCGCTGATGGAGATGGAGACCTTGCGGTTCAAGCAGACAGGAAGGCTTCGGCGGTATCCATTCACCTAGGGAAAGGTATGGAGAAATTCAGTTAAACCTGGCCGGGCAACCACCTGACACAGGCAATCATCTGCCACAGGCAAACAACTGGAACAGATAACCACATGGGACAGGCAATCAACTGGCACATGCAACCATCTGGCACAGGCAACCACCTGGGACAAGCAATCATCTGGGACAGGCAATCACCTGGTATAGGCAAACACCTTAATCAGACATCCACCTGGCGCAGGCAACCACCTGAATCAGGCAACCACTTGGCAAAGGCAACCACCTCACAAAGGCAGCCACCTGACACAAGCAGCCACCTGACACAGGCAGCCACCTGACACAGGCAGCCACCTGACACAGGCAACCACCTGATAAAGTAAACACCTGGCAACCATTTCGGTTCTCAGTCCACACTGCTCTCAACAACTAAAAATGACTGACAGAAGCACTCATCTTTGAACCCAGCTGCAGATTTTCGTAGGCGATGGTCACCTACCAATCATCAGACTAATTACTGGCAAGTAAACTTTATGGAGAAACCACTCCTCGAAAACCTGTTCTTTTGAGTGGTAGCTGAGACCAGATTTGACTGCAAAGTATTAGGGTCAAATGCAGCCGCATTATGGAATATTGTTGCAAATTTGCCAAGCTGAGGCCATAGGTATGAAAAGTACTTTGAACTTACTAGGACGTCTCTCCCGCCCCCGCTGCGAATCTGGATCTTGTACCCGTACACGGTCACCTCCACACGGTCGCAGAAGGCCACCCGCTGGCTCCGACCGGGACGGTGGACGTTACGGACTGCCACCGTGAAGTCGGCGTGACGCACCAGGACGTACTTGCACGTTCCTTGGAAGTCGTGACGGCGGTTGTCGAAGGTGATGTAGTGAGGATCGCCCCACGCCAAGCACGTACCCGCTACAAGTGACGGTGATGAAAGAAATAATTGTTATGAACAATACATTTATGATTGGGTTACTGATATTGGGCTACATGTACTCAGCTCAGCTCCAAAACCAGACTTAGGCAATCCCTTGTCACGTACACATATTTCTGTACGTTTGCGATTTCTGGACACTGATAGCATGATGGACTCACACTGTGCGAAAGGGTGTGATTTCCGGACAAAGTCGGAGTTGACATATTTTTGGACATGCTGAATATTCGGACTGTGCCCGGGCACGATGTTCAATATTTCCCATATCTGGAAATATCATGAGTCAGGAATTGACTTGTTATGTATCCGGACAAATAAGACTTTCCTGTTTTTCAAGATACGCGCCATTGACGTTTCTTGCCTCCAAATACGTGATATGTTCTACATTCTTTGCATATCCAAGGTCCATATATTTCGTTAAGGAATACCTGGACAAATTAGGAGTTTGCACGAAACATGATGTGCATTTTTTCTGGGCCATTGTCAGATGACATTTTCATATTCATTATGTCTCAGAATGTCATGAGTCATGAAATGTTTTGGCACATGCCCGGACGGATAGAATTTCCCGTTCTTCCGAATACGTGTCAGCGACGTTTCATGTTTTCGAACTCATACTATTTTCTTTTCCTTCCATTTACGAGACATATCCGCGACAGATATATCAACGTTGTAAAACTTTTCGATTTTTTTTACTTTTTTCTGTTATCAAATTCAATCATTCAAACAAAGAATGATCTGGAGACACACTTACGAGTTGAGTTAGACATTATAGAAGGGCAAATCAAAAAAAAAAAAAAACTTACGTTTTGGTGTCTGACACGACAGCTGTCCCAGGCATACATGGTTGACAGGCCCCGGCGGTTCTGTGAAAGATGCAAGATACTTTCAAATGTTGTCTCCCATAATTGCTCAAATAATGAAGATCAGCAAAAAAAAAAAAGGAATTCAGTAGACAGTTTTCAGTAAGAATACATAAATCTTATAATCATTAGCGCTAATTATACTGCAACATAATCTCACATAAATATGCAGGAACATAATTGAAATGCAACTTACAAGTACATTTTGAAATACGCATGGCATAATTATGATCATAACATGCCATAATTGGCTCCATGTTAACTTATTTTGCTATGGCAAAAAGACGTATACCCAAAAGCCAGTAAAAGTTCACATACCTATAGGTCCACCTGAAACGTCAAGAGGAAAACAAAAACATATTAATGAGAAATTATCGGCTTAATGTGATATTCATATGCATTGTTTCTCATTACTATTCATTCAATAGTATCACAACTATCAAGATTTAAAGATCTTGAAATATTTCCTAAAATTTCTTAAAGATTTTTCAAAGTAATTTTTAAATGTTGTTAAAAGAAGAATTTTTCTTAATTGCTATACATGTGAAAAAATAGATTAATTCACTTGACGTTACACCTAGTACCTATACGCTATGACTAGACTCCAACCTGTAATCTTGTACACTGCATTTCCCCAAGGCCCGCCTTCTCCGTCCGCTGCACACGTTCGGGAAGGCCCGTACTTCCTGTACGTGTTGAGTGCATTGGCAGACCCAGCACACCAGCCGCCATCTTGTACAGCAAACACGGTGAAACCACGAGAACGTGCTACCTGGTAACACTTCTCTATAGCGTTGGCTCGTGCCTTGTAGAAGCCGTCTAGGCGTGCATCTGTCCTTTCGAGTGTGGGAATGGCACGTTTCCATGTGTCCTTCCAGCAACCCAGGCTGGTGTATCCACGTTCCTGTGTGAGGAGGGGAGGTGTGAAAATTACGTTAATTGCGCAGCAGAAGGTTCAACATAAAACCTCCTTGATAGTGCCAACTTAAAATCCTTTATTTTCTTTGAAATCATTGACTTTATCTGAAGATTTATTGTGTGGGGGAAAAGGTAAGATTTCCCATTTAGTCAAAATTTGTTCCGTTCAGCTGTTAACGGTTAAGTTTGTGTAAGGACAGGTATGAGTTGATGGGTCCCGTGGAGGGATACATGGAAAATACAGGCAAATCACACATTTATACTCGGGGTAATTTTACTCAGGATGTAAATATGTGATTCTAAACATATCAGATTTAATTATACTAGTACATAACTCAGGGATATATCTGAGTTTGCCTATGCGATGTCTAATGATTTTGATTGCTTAATTCAAATTCACACCATCTCATTATCTTGATGAATGATGATTGGCTTACCTGGAGGCTTTCCAGTGCAACCGGCAGTCTGTCTGTCTCCTGAAAAAGCACATACACAGAAAAAAACTCATGCAATGCATATTTAAGGACGTAATTTGTTGAATTAACATCTATGTCAGTACTACCAACAATAAGTATGTTTGCTTCGACATTACAAGCCGTTAACTTCCCTCAAGTCAGGTCAAGTCAGTTTAACAAATTCTTAAAACTAGCTATAGCTGCACTATTTTCACCATGGTGGTGTAAGGACTTACCTGTTTGACAGATGAAGTATTTTCTCGCATTGCAGCTTAGATCGTTCCACTTCAGACCTTTGTTGCCACCCCACAGGTGGCCACAGTCTTCGTTAAACAGGTTGTTGGGTTCCCCAGGGTACCAGTTCTTGTAGCTACAACTGCTCAGTGGTACACCGTCAGACCAGTGCCAGCCACCCTCATGCTGCATAAGAACAATAAGAATACTGTAGCATAGGAAATTATCCTTATTGTGCCTTACGTATAAATGTTAATGTAATAATTACTACTTATCTTTCTTAAAAGATGTTTCGACGAAATTATCATTAGTCTAAGAACTCTAACTCCCAACTCTAATCCAAACACAACCCAAACCCAACCTCAATCCTATATCTAACCCAACCCTAACCCTAACCCTAACCCTAACTCCTAACCCTAACTCCAACCTCAATCCTATTCTCAAGCCTAAACCTTAACCCTAACCCTAACCCTAACCCCTAACCCCTAAACCTAAGTATGTCCTTAAGAGTTTCATCACAAAACCACGTACATTAATGTCATTCAGGCCGATCCAGTAGTCGTTCCTACTGTCCACCAGTCTTGCAACGACGGCAGCGATGGCAGGTGTTTTCAAATCAGCAAGATGTCCACCGTCCTGTTGGCATCGCCTCTGGGCCTCGGAGTATGTCTTCGCTTCGTTGTACACCCTGTAGTGTGTACGGGTCGTAGTGACTCCCCCGCCCCCACCTAGTAAGATAGACAATAACAATGTATTGAGACCACAACCTCCCTTGTAATACTATAGACAGTATTCAATAGTACAACGCCAAACTTTCATACAACAAAAAGGGACCACTGAGGCCTTCTTCGGGATAAATAATGGCTAATCACTTCAGAACGTAAACTCGTGAGACTTACAGACACGCGAACTTATCAACTCGTGATCTGGCGGATACGTGACGTCAGTAATTGGTCAAAGGTGCTAGGAAGTTTATAACGATCAAAGTCTCTGTTCGGTGATGGCTTGAATATCTAGTATTGCCTGTTTTTTTGTCTCTTGTAGGTAAATCTCCTTAGAATAGAAAGCAGATCATATACAAAGATGAAATTCCCATTTCCGAGTGCAGAAATCATATATCGTACCAGACTGCATTCCCGCAACTTTACCGCGCGCTGAGAAATTTCAAATTTAAGGAACAATTATTTCGAACAAGTGAGATGAAGAATTATTGAAGAATCAAGCAGTTTTAAGCCAGCATTTCTTTCATCTCGATGATGATGCTCTGAAAAGTCTCTGGTGCTACGAAGTCGGCCTCAATATACTCGGTAATGATAACAAGCTCCTTTGCAGATTTCACTACGCGCTGTAGGTAATATGTCAATGTGAAGGCCCATGAGACGTTAACAGTTTCGTCTCTACCATTTTTTTTTATTTTAGTAATAATTTCCAGAAGGTAATGGTGTCTTCAAAATGGTGGAGTTTGTAAGTACAATGTATGTGGTCTTCACCTTTGTGTGGCTTTGACATTTTACCCAGAATTTCCGTTACCCACACATAGCTACGAAAGAGCTTATCGTAAACGTGCTAATGCCGGTCTTACCTCCAATCCAGTAGATTGATATCCGCCATGTTCCTCCACAGATTTCCTTCTTGTTCCCTTTGCACTTTTTGTTGCACTCGGAGGCACGCCGGGGCGCAGGCAGCCTGGCAAACTGCGCTGCCGTCCCGCAGAAACACTGCTGCGCGTACTCTGTGCCTGCCAGGGAACATTACCATGATCGAATTATAAACAAGCCACACGGGTGTTCCAAATTGAGACTACTCTCCAATCAGAGGTTCGGCTCCGGCGTTTTTGTTAGGCTTTCTATTTTTGCCAGAAGACATGAAAAGAAAGAAAAACACGATACAAAACAAGAAGCCTAACGAAAACAGTCGGATTCAAACCTCTGCTTGCAGAGGTTATTGACCTCTTGGGGTACATCAATAGCCTCTACCAGGCTTCGTGGATCGGTGGTCTGATTGTAGAAATTGGACAAATAGTGTCCCTAGTGCGCTAGGGGAGTTAGCCGGCCAGAAGAGTACGTTTCCTCACCACGAAGCCTGTGCGGGGTCGCTATGTTCTTTGAAGTCCACTAATCGCTATCTAATAGGTGGTGAGGATAATGATTCTACCGATCCACGGAGCCTGGTAGAGGCTAGTACATTAACCCTCTATGGACTATACCCCACTACTTTCAGGAGTGGGGTATCGGCATGTTATGCCTCAGATTCTGAAAGTACTGCTAGGGGTCCCAGCTTTGTGCCAATAGCTAGCGACATATCTCATACATTCAAACTTTTAAAAATCGTCTTGAGTTATATTTTTGAACACACATACATACCCAGCGATAAACAATATTCCCTTCTACGTCGATTTAGGTTAGACATACGGGTAATAAGATGCGCCAAACAGCAGCTACTCAAGCAAGTAAACTGGAAATCATATCCAGTTGCTTGAGTGGCTGTTTTTTTTGGGGGGAATAGTTGGAGGTTAACCACCAGTCTTTCGTGGAGGTAATTAATTCGAGTGGCAAACTCTCGTAACTCATATTGTGGCGTCGGGCGTGGCGTAACTGGTAGAGCGTTCAGCTCGGAATCTAGAGGTTCTGAGTTCGATCCCCGCCGTGCCCCCCAACGTTGTGCCCTTGGCAAAGGCACTTTACACGGCCTTCCTCACTACACCCAGGTGTAAAAATGGGTACCTGACTTCGGTCGGGGAGGTAAAAGACTATCTCTACTTTCTGTCTGTACCGTGTATGTATGTGGCACTGTTGATATAAGTTACAATACTTGAGTACAGTGCCACATTGTCCTCGTCTGTCTAAGAGCAAAATAGAAAAAAAAAACTCTCGTAACGTGCCCACACGTATATATGTGCAGAAACATACCTGCATAGGCGTACCCGTTCCGCTTGCAGTGGGCCTTACATATAGCTGTGGTCATGCTATTCGAAGACGTGGGTGAATGCGGGAACACGCGGTTTCTGTTGTCCACGTAACAGCCCTTGTAGCCACCTAGAGATATGTAAAAAAAAAGCACCAAATCAGACGCCTTGTATGTGTTATTGCAAGTGGTGACAGATTTCTTAATAACAACATAATACATGGTTCATGATTTTGAGAAATAATTATAATATAAAAATCGTAATCTGTCAAAGAGAGATATCTAAAATCATATTCATAGTTCCGAGTACAAATGTGCAACGACGGGAATTGTGGGTAATATGTGGGTGCTCCTAACTCGTAAACAATTCTTGTCTTCACCATTGTCTCGATTTGCATAACAATGTCCAGATGCGCTTCGCTTATGTGTCAGGGGCATGAACGTGCTTAATTGTGCACAAACCATGATGGAAATAAACTCCGGGTGCGCATGTGCAGCGAAATGAATTGTGGGTAATATGTCACAGGCGGCAGCCCCCGAGACATAAACAAAAGACACTGAAATGTGTTATAGAGTTTGGTATAACAAGGCCTACACCTTTGACATATTACCCACAATTCACGTCGCTGCGTATGTGTACTCGAATGGCTAACGAGCTTATTACGTACCTTGTCCGTGCTCTTGAGACGATGAGTGGCTATGCCCATGACTATGGCTTCCATGGCTATGGCTTCCATGGCTACTATGTCGACTGCCAGAGTGGTGGCTACCATGGCTGTGACCACCAGAATGACGATGGCTACCACGGCTATGTCCACCAGAACCATGGCTGCCACCGCTGTGTTCACCAGAGTTATGTCCGCCAGGTTTGTGCCAGCCCCATCCATGAGCCTATGTGAGGGGAACACATACAGTCACTATAGACAGGTGGCCACTATAGAGAAAATGTTGATCAATTGACCATGAGCAAGCTACTCATGATTTCAGTTCCAACAAATCTTTCTCACCAAGTAACATTGTCTCGATCGGTAAATTCACCGACAAAGACTTGCACTTCACGGCTCAAGGCATGCAAACCTTCTGCTACCGCCAAAATGACCGTCAGGAACTCCTCAAATCCTCGCAAACTATAATTTCAAACTCGGTGCAGGGTGACATAAGGCTGCAGTATGGTTGCAATAGGCAGTGTTTCTGTATCAACGGGAACGGTAATCGTGTGGCCGTGGCCGCGTTGGACAGGTGGCCGCTAAGCCTATTTCTTAATCATTACGAATCCAAGGGACCGACAAAAAGTGGCCACTATGGCCAGGTGGTCGCTATGCAAAGGTGGCCGCTAATACAGGTTTGACTGTACTCAGTTGAGCTAAGGCGGCGTAGGCAAGCTCGATTCGTGTTGGAGTTGGGGCGAATTCGAATCATGTTCGATGATGTTCTATTACGTAATTCGAACCGAACGGGCGTTCGAACCTATGGTTATTTCCGACTTTTTTTATTATGTTTACACGCGCCGCAAGGACCTTTTATCTTTAGTGAGTGTCTTTGTTGATTTACGGCTTTATGCCCAGCTCAAAATAAGAGTATTGATTATAATCACATGAGCACTTCCTTGATTCTGAAGCATAATTTAAATGCTATGTTTACCGCAATAAAACTGATGTTTTTACACAAGAAAATAATATTTCCTTTTGCAAGGAGCGATAAAACGGTTCTATACATCACGGCTTTAAAAAAAGTCATGCTTGAGACGGGGCGCGCGATAGGCTTTCTGAAACTTTCCATCCACTATCCTTTTATAAAGAGACTCTTTTTTTCGCATCTCTTGATAAATTTTGACCGACGTTCCTTTGGCTGTCAGTCAAGTTCCTCAAGGTAATTCTGACTGGTTATGTTACCTTCACAGAAGGGAACATATTGTTTTTGCTTTGTTCTTTTGCTTTCTTCTTCTTTTCCGCACAAATAAGGTCAACGACCTGTACCAGACGGCTGTCACCATGGTAACCGGTAAAGTAGCAGACACCATGTGGTGTTCGGTTACATAATGTAGCAAATGTCAGATCTAGAGGGGCTCGGGTCACTACATTTAGAAATGTGTTCAAATGAGAATGAACAAAACAGTTGCCAGTGTTAGACTACAACATGTGAAGGTAACATTCTGTATTTGCTTGCAAATATTACCTTTCTAGTTTACCTTGCACTGCAGCTAGAGGTGTCGCTGCTTTCCCAAACGGAAAGCATTTTCACTTACATTAATGCGTAACTGTATCTATGTGAGTACTTTATCATAACTTTCGGGACCATATCTGTAAACAGCAATATCTATAGTTGCAGTATAATGTGAACCAGCCAGAATCGCCTCAAAAAGAAAACATACATGCAGTACAGTCAACGAAGTGTACAGATAAAGCAAATGTTGTGGAAAAAAAAACACCACTATTTAGTCAGTTCTTTACCAACCGGATGAAGCTATTCACGGATTTTGATCTACTCGTTATGACGTAATGACTATAGGCAGTATCATAGAAAATATAGTTCCTTACCTCAGCCCGAAAATCTACAACATGGATCACGAGCAGCAGCACAAACATCATCCGCATGGTGGCGCTCGTGGACGCCATGGTGAGGCGCGCTCGTCACCAGTCCAACAGGCCGGTCTACAAGGTCGACCCTGTCGCCATGGAAACAATGACGTTGATGAGTACACTTGAAAAAATTGTTAATCCAAACTGACCACCCTATAGCTTCTTGAAAATTCTACCTTGCAACGTTGTCAAGAATTATGAACGAAGATATCCATTTTGTGTCGAATTATTTAAAAACAAACTACATAACGTAATGAATGGTGGAAAAAGTATACACTTTGTTTACGTTTGCCCTATCTACGTACATCTTTGAATATACCCCTTAAGGCACAACGTGTTTCAGATACAATCTTTAACATATATGAGGGTCTGTATGTCGTTAACGTGTTTCCGTAAGTCTTAGGTAGCAACTTGTCTATTCCATGTCATTCGAAGAGAAAACTGTCTTTTGATCACGCAATACGTATAAGGGTGACCAAAGTTTGCGTAATTGCCTTCTTTGATGACACGTTGGGGGGGGGGGGGGGTTCTTCTGCATTCAGCGTAAACGTTGCGGTAGAATCCCAATGCAGACCCTCCTACACATACGACTCATCAAAATCTGACCATGTATTCCCTCCAACGCCGTTGACATCTGCTACATAGCTCTACCACCACGAGACCACCACTTAAGAAAAAAAAAAGAGGTGCTATCACGTAATTCTTGAACTTTGTTGAATATCATAAGTGTCCATTCTTTAAGGAATGCTGATTTTTTGACCTTTGTAATTCTTTTAACGCGTGGCTGCTTTAGCGTTACCATAAGAATTGAAATTACCGTCTGCTCAAGTCAAGTGGTCAACAGGAACTTATACGTTTAAGTCAACCATAAAGCTGTTGTTTGATTCCCGAGATTTAGACCTACACAGAAGTGATGGGTATTAGTACAAAAAACACCCCTTTAATAAGAATGCTTAACGCCACCACCCATTCAACCTTAAGGCGTTTTGGTGTGTGTATGAACAGATGTATTTTAGAGACAATATGGCTAAGCTTTGATCGTTGACCCTTAGCACACTCTTCATTGTGTTGAAGCTGACCCTCGAGGTTATAGATAATCGGGCCCTTAGGATGTCACATCTCTATGTGCTGTACGTTTGTCAGACGAAAAATGGTGCGGGGTGATTTATTCAGACTTTGTCTGGCATCCAGTCTAACATGGAATCGCAGGGCCCTCTTTTGGTCTAGATCTCTTCGGGGCAGGAGAACCTTTCCACCGCCGGCGTAAACTTTGGCACCCGGTAGTTATAGTTATACGTGGTTGCAGTTCCGTGGTGGGTCAGTTTAACTCCTACCGCGCGTGTATAACTCCTACCTAGTGCCAAATAAAAGGTTACCCCGGCGGCGGAAAGCCTCCCATGCCCCGAAGAGAGCCTGACCGATGTACGGTAGGCAGGATGACGTAATGTGTTTTCATATTTTATCCCATCCAGACATATTTTGCACGGTTAACGCTGTATGCCCTCAGTTTCCAACTAAAGTTAGAATGACTGATACTAGTACTACATTTCTTGTACTCTTATATCTTCGATGCTAACAAAATCTCTAGCACCTACTTAAAAGTTTGAGACAAAATTGGTCCCTGCATGTTCAAAAAGACCGCTAGGGGGGCAAGCTTACAGTACGTACTCTCTACACAAAAAGCTCAAGTTTTGCAGCTCCAAGAGATCTAGCAATAAAAGACAACCACCACGGTATGCCCAGAACATGAGATATCAAAAACCGGAATTTCTTCTGATCGTCGTCTGATAATGATGAAAACAAAAAGTGGCGAATGCAGTTTTCAAAGCCAGTTGTGTTTTTTCGAGTTTTGTTTGATCCAGACATATATTCTAAAACTTGCACTGCTGTTCGCCAGTATTGTGCAGGGCAGACATTAGATTTCTTATATCTCCATTTTGTCATATATCTTGATATCTATCTGACGAGTCAGAAATACTAAGACTTGGTGACTGGCCATTTAAACACACTATAGAACCTGAATTTCGAGGTGATTGATTATGACATTGTGTGCCCTTAGGACTCACACCTGTGTTTTAGTCAAGCAAAAAAGGGTGCGGGTTGCTTTGTTCAAGTTTGACTGACATCCAGTCTATCGTATTTTCGCAGGGCCCTCTTTGACCGAGCTCTCTTCGGGGCCGCGGAAGCTTCCCGCCGCCTAGGTAATCTTTGGCACCCGGTAGTTGTAATGACTGACACTGCATTCCTTGCACCATCTTACGTGCTAACAGTGTGATTGGTAACAAATAAAACGTTAGAAGCAAAATCTGACCATGCAGTTCCAGAAAAAGACCAACTTTAAGTACTGTAAATGCAGAAATGTTCGCGGTGAATTAATGTTCGCGGTTTTCGCGGTGACCACTTCACCGCGAACATTTTTCTATTATGGTTTTAGACTGTAGTCTATGGTTTACCGCGAACTTATATCCACCGCGAAAAGTCCCTTTCCCGCTACCGCGAAATTAAGTCCCCGCGAACTTAAATGCATTTACAGTACTTAATTCCTACCCCATGAGCTATGTACCACTCTAAAGTCACTGTACAATATGTCCGGAACACGAGTTATGAAAAACCGGAATTCCTTCTAATTGTCATCTAACAATAATGTAGAAAAAAATGGGCGGGAGTTCAGTTCAAAAGTAAAGTTTATTTTTCTATTAGTAGTATTAAGAGTTTCAGTAGGTAGCGGCCGTGAGTCAGCTAGATGTTTGGCAAATTTTACCCCCTACCGCGTGTAACTACTACCGGGTGCCAAAGATTACCCCGACGGTGGCAAGCTTCTTCTGCCCCGAAGTGAGCCCGACCAAAAGAGGGCCCTGCGAAAACACGATAGACTGGATGCCAGCCAAGCCTGAACAAAGCATCACGCACCCTTTTCGTCTGACAACCGTGCAACACATAGAGCTATGACATCCTAAGGGCCCGATAATCTATAACCTCGAAACTCAGCTTCAACACAATGAAGAGTGCTTGAAGGGTCAACGATTAAAGCTTAGTCATACTGTTTCATACAAAGGCAACTGTTCATGCACACACCAAACCGCCTTAAGGTTCAATGGGTGGTGGTGTTAAGCATTCTCATTAAAGGGGCGTTCTGTACTAATACCTATTACTTCTGTGTTGTTGTAAATTTAGGAAATGGAGTATAGCTTCGTGGTTGACCTGAACCTACAAATTCATGTTGACCACTTGACTTGCAATTGGGCAGACGGTAATGTCAACTGTCATGGTAACCTTAAAGCCGCGATGTTTGTAAAAAAAAAGGAATCTCAAAGAAGTTTAGTTACTCAGAATCAGTTATCCCCCAAGATATACACACGTAAGATGTTTCAAGACGGCCTCGAAAGCACGTATTTCTTAATGTTGCGGTCTTATTATTACGCGGATGTAACATGTCGTTAGAGGGTGTACGTTAAATGATCAGATGTAGAGGGTCAATCATGTATGAGGGTCTACATGTGGATTTCCACACAGCGTTATATGCTGAATCCAGAAGGATCCCTTGTATTATTCTAAAATCAAGAAAGCTTCTTCTATCCCAAAGAGGGCCCTGCTAATCAACGGGAGACTGTGACAGGTTAAGACTAGCTTAATGTATTTCCTATTTGACCTGATACAGACGTATCTAAAACCTAAATATCCCTACCAATGTTGGAATTACTGATACTACATTTCCCGTGCTCTCATATCTTCTATGCTAACAGAATCATTGCCATGCAATAAAAATATGAAACAAAATTGCCCTCTCAGTTCGAAGAAAGCCTTAGCGATGAGCAAACTTACAGTAATTACTTTTTGACAAAAGGACTATTTACGACTCAAAAATCCCCACCGGAGCAGAACTTTAAAAAACAGGAATTTCTTCTGATAGTCATGCATGATAAAGACAAAAAAGGTTCAAGGATGATAGTGACACTAATGAAAGGTAGTGTATACTACCAAATACGTCTAAAGATTTTCAAAATTATATAACGCTGTTTGAGAAGCTGCTATTTGCGGTATTTCGTTACCTGGATGTCTAACCTTCTTTGACGGACCAGGATGACACTTGGGTTACTGCTGTTAAACCGACTACAATATTTTTAAGCCAATATATTGAGGTGCAAATACCCAAATACCTGTAACAAAAGGGGTCTTAGAGACACCTCCAAGCAAGGTCATTCCTTTGAATTTTACAAGGACAAAAGGCCGAGGTTCTTACACTGATTAGACAAAGAATTAACCCTTGGAGAAAGAAATGTCCTCACTACAGAACGAAAATCAGTAACATAATAAGGGACATTCTAATATCGTAGTTCATATTGCGAATGTAAGCGTTAGTATTAACAATTCATTGCCCATGTATGGTGAGCCCCCTTGGAAATCAACTTCAAAAAAGTTGATGGGGCTACACACTTGTTTTGAGATTAATGAATAAATAAATTGCACATTTTTACACTGATTTTTGCAACAACATTTCTGAAAGCTAAAAGTGTTTCTTTCAGATTATAGTATTCAGTTCTATGTCTAGAAGTATTCTTTCCGCCCGAGAGATAGGCCAAATTGATAATCCGATTGATTGAAAGACTATGACCATATATTCAACGTGAGTAGGCATCCTTCCACATTTGCAGATGATAGTAGCGCTCTGTATGAAGTCACGGCGGTGACATTCAACCTAAGTAGACATAAAATGGCACTATCCTATTCGATGCAGTGTAGAATATCCTTGCCACGGTCTACACTGTTTACACAGCTCCGCGAAGGTCAATATGTGCGCCACGGCCCTGCGTAAACCGCGTT
>NC_049991.1:3786315-3821346 GCF_000003815.2 Branchiostoma floridae | reverse complement strand
GACATACCTTTATGGATGGCATCCTCTGTAGACCCCAAAACTAAAGCGAGAGGGGGGAAAAGAAGGAAAATCCAGCAAAATAACGATAATAAATTATAGGACTAGACATTCATCTCATTCTTTCCCGGGCTTCGATTGTCTTATGTTCACCTCAAGTAAGCCTATAATACACAATCATCACCATTTCAATGATGTTTTGATGCCACTCTTGTTTAAAGAGGGAACACGCCTCCCGCCCTGTCCATTTGCTCCCTTACCACGGAGAGCAGATCCTTTGACAAGCATGAAATTCTGATCGTCGGACCAGACATAGTTAAAGGTGACATTCAGCCACATATACTTTTTGGACAACAGGCGAAAATCATGATCAATGCGCGCGGATGTCATCCATAAATTCAGTCAGTGTGGACTAACTGTCTGCTTCGGCAGAGTTCTGTTCCATACCCGGCAATTCACCTTGAGCATTGTTGCAACACACCAGGTTTGTACTGAACAATACAAGCTGCATAACCTGACACATTTATTTGATTCCCTCACACTGGAAAGAACCCTACACTTTTCAATAAGTGTGGTAGGTTCTTTTACGTGAAAGACGTGAGGCTCTCCCCAAACGTAGGGCCCCATTTAACGTAAAATCCGAGGGATGTCCCTAACCAAATCCAGGTACTTATTTTTACCAGTCTGAGAGTGAAGTGAGGAAACTCGTGTTAAGTGTCTTTTCCAATGACACAAAGTTGGAGCATATCAGAAGGTTTTCAATCCTACACCCCTCTACCTCCTACGTACACACCGACACCCACCCCACCCCCCCCACACACACACACATACAGACACTATTGTGCGACGCACCGCCGCCATAGTATTCCGCGATCCTTTACAAAACAATACACTTAAAGCAAATATCTTAAGATAATATTTGAATACTACATAACATTGTAATAGGTTGCAACGTATTCCTATCCCACGGTCCATGAAAATCCGACAATTGGTACCGTCTATTATGTCATACCTAGTCCGAGATAACGATCAATATTGGTATTCTGGACTGGTCTGTATTTTAATTTATAACATGGCACCCCTTGGCTTCCATAGAGTAACTCTGATTGATCATTGCATGCACGGCTGTCAGAAAATTAAGTACCGGATTCGGATGTTTGAATTTCTCTGTCTCATTGCTCTTACATTTTTTTGTTTGAGAACACGAAATTGTCAGTCTCAACTTTCAGTGCATTTTGCGTTTTGATAAGTGTGTTTCTTCGGGTCGGTATGACACAGGAAGAATACAGGTGTATTTCGCATCACCCTCGGTCACAACATGCCGCGGGTCGACACGCGTACGCCCTCGAGCCCCCCGACCCTCGGCTTGGGGGGTGGGGTGGTTGCTACCTCGGGTAATACATTGTCGTTTCTATACTAACATGACCAAATCTAACAAAACAAATGGTTTTAAACATCAAATTCAATATCATAGATAATGTCTACTGAATAAAGTCACAGTTCTAACACACCGTACGACAAGATGGACTTACCGATTCGCAGACGACAAACACTCGGCGACCTCCTCAGTCTACGCCGCCAGCCCAGCGAGTGCGGTACACCTGCCGATAGGAATCTCAAACTAGGTGTGAAGGGCACCTCCTACCTAAAATATGCGGTAAGATGACTAATCCTGTAGCCCAAGGCGTACTTGAACAACCAAGACAATACCTTTATAAGATATGCAAATTTTAACAACTAAAAAAAATCATGAAATTAATAATCTGCCTTTGTATTGTAGGTATGACAATCACATGTAGGTCTGCTTTTTGTAATCTGACGTCCTTTTCCAGCATTTGTTGTTGTTTCGATGGCAAAATTCAAGGTCAAAGTTAAAGTTCCCAACGCCCTAGTTGGGTGCCAATACTTTTTGGAACAGCCTGGCCAATCAGGGGCGCGAGCCGTGGAGTGAAAGTTGTTGTGATATATACTGGATGTTAAATATTGTTTTGTGATATCTAAAATATGTTAGATACTTCACTATCCGTTTCCATTACTTACTGTACTACAAGAATTTGTTCCGTAGAAATGAGTTAACATAAACACAGTCCAGTCTTTAATCAAGACTTAAAGCATGCACGTAAAGGTGGCTGAAAATATGTCTTTACGAATGTTTTGCGAATGCTTCACGTGTGTTTAAAAGTGTTGTGTTAACCCCCTATTATATCCCAAAAGTTCAACCTTCTTGCCGCTTTGCGTTGAAAAAAACACGTTCGAAACTTCAGAGTGATTTAGATTTTTCTTTGCGACTCGTCCTGTAGTTCGCTGACAATGTAGCGCTAGCGCCTAAGGGGATGCAGCCAAAGTTCAAACTTCTGTAACTTTCCATCGCAAACAAAAAAAACACAAACACGAAATTCGTACTTGCAGCGCGTTCAACATTTTTCTCTGACTCGGCCTGTATTTCGTTGACTCGGGAGTGTCTATGGAGGAGGCAGCAATGTTTTAAAAATGTTTTTGCCACTTTTCATTGCCCCCCCCCCCAAAAAAAAACCCCACGAAACTTGCACTTTCAGCGTGAGCGACATTTTCCTCTGACTGGAAGGGCCTGGAGGGGCAGCAATTGGTTCATCTTCTCGTACCTCCCCCCCCCCCCCGTCCTCCCAACAAAAAAAGGATACACGGAACTTGTACTTTTCTCTGACGGGCTCTGTATATTAAGTTTGTTGACTCGGAGATGCCTCGGGGGGGACGGCGTATGTGCGGGTCTCTGAGTGACAGGTAAAGAGATTACCATCCTAAGGGGACACCCAATTGCTTTGTCTCTAGTGATGTAAAACCGGTCTTCGCTTAATCTGCCCACCCCTCCCGTTGTTATTGAGAAATCGTAATGATAGTGTCGCTTGCAGCCCTCGTGTTTCGCACACGTCTGTTACAAAAACGTTTACGCAGTTACGTAACCGTTAACGGTCGTCATTTGAATTTCTTTCAGATCCATTGAGGTATTTTCAAAGAAAGTGTTGGTGTGTTTTGTCGGGTTTTAGAGTTGTTGTGTGCTAAGTTAGTCGCTGCCATGCAAGGGACAAAAAATCTATCAATCAATCTAGTCGTGTCATTTAGTTCAAGGATAAGCTAAAGATGGTTTGTGCCTGTCTTTAACTTTGTTTTTAATTCTAACGACTGTGTAAGTCTGTACTCTCTTTCTAATTCTCCGTATGTGTATGTATGCATGAGTATGCGTGTCTATATGAGTGTACGTGTGTTTATCAGGTCAAGGATAAGCTAAAGATAATTGTATCCGTCTTTACCTTTGTTTTTAATCTTTATTGCTGTGTGCGTGTACATTCTCCGTGTGCGTGTCTGTTTGTGTTTGTGTACGTGTGTCTATATGAGTGTACGTGTGTGTCTCACATTTGTGTACATTAGTACGTATGTATGACTGTTCCATGGTGTTGTTGTGTACGTGTGTGTATGTTTGTGTACGCGTTGGTCTAGTCTGTGTCTGTATGTATTTAGGTGGCTCACACATGCGTATATATTCAAGCCAGTATGGCCAGTGTGGAAGTTTTAACCTCTACCAGGCTCATCAGGACGCTAGGAAAATAATAGAAATTTGACAAATATAGCCAGATAACATGCCAGCGGAGTTTGCTGGTTGTAAATCTTACTCTTCTCGGTCAGTGGCATGTTATGTGTCTAATATAGGCTTTTCGAATTTGTACTATTTTACAGCGACCTGTGGAGCCTGGTAGAGGTTAAGAATACCATACGGACCTCAAACGGACTTAAATAATACGCACGCGTACGTGTGAACTCACCTAAATACACAAACACGGACTAGACCCACACAGATACAAGCATACACACACGTGCACGCACTTGTATGCACGTAAGCGTGTGTGACGTTGTATTTCTATACGTGCACTATGATGTGTGTTTTTGTACGGATGAGTGCGTGCTTTTGCGTATATGTATTTCTGTACGTTTGTGATTTCCCTCTTACTCGTTTAAAAGTGAAAAAAACGACAAAAATGTTCAATACAAGAATATAGATTACTTTATTTCCCGTCATGCCTATCGTCAGCACTATATCCACCTGATGATTGTGTCAATCATTATCTTAACCGTTACAACTTTTTGTTCATTAATGTACCTAATCGTGCCTGCGATTCTGGCACATACGGGAAAGGGAACTCCCGGCATGCCTTGCGCTAACCAACAGGAAGGTCAAAGGTCATCACAACAGTGAGGTCAAAGGTTACAAAGTTTACAATGACATGTGAAGGTCAACGACAACAGTTACGGTTAGGCTGTGTTACACCAGCATTATTTAAAAAACAAACAATGGTGATTAAACAAATAGAACGAAATATGTATGGCCAATTCCAATAAAGAGTCCAACGGCTTTAATGCCATATCATGCCATAAACGTTAATTGCAATAAAATCGAGTTTCTAAGTTCGATAGATTTATCAAGACTGAAGGGATGTGCCTTCCTTAATAGCAAATACAAATGTAAATGTAGATAGTTCTGTGCAGAATTTTAGCAAGATGAAATATCATAGGACAAATATTACCGTAGAACAATGTGGTTTCTTTTTTATCCTTCTAGCTTACACAGAGGTTTTAACTACACTTTGTAAGTAGAATTTGTTTGGACAACAACACTTTCAAATTGTCTCATTTGACGAACGACGTAGGGACCTGTAAGTCTTAGAAACTTAGTATTGCAATTGTTAAACGTTAATTTTCGACACCACTGCCTCTAAATAGATGTACTGTTATCTTAATGCTTTGTTACAGTTAGTTAGCGAGTTATTCGTGCGCAGATGATTCGACATTCACCGGTGACGTAACCTGAATAGATTGAGTCAAAAACAAAATATTTGATACGGTTGTCATAAGAAATACTCCGCACCATATGCGCAACTGTATGCGCAATTATACCTGTCATAACTAACGACTTTACTTCTATACCTGATATATGACAAAGACGAAAATATTTAGCATTAAAAAATAATAACTACAATGTCACCGTCAAGCTAACACTTTAACCATAAACATCTACAAAGTCACTGTTTAAAGAAAATGGCTAGTAAGAGATTAGATTAACTTATACAGTATCACTACTGTAAAAATCATACACATATAACCGATTAAACCCAACATTTGATTAAACGATTGGTAAAACAATATAACTTTCACATATTCATAATAAGTACGTTAAATCGTACGAGACTCTTTTATGATAGCATACACAAAGTATGGCCTACGCAATAACATCGACTTCTATCCCTGCAAAAAAGGTAAAATTGATATTGCAAATATTATGAAATAGATTCAACCTTTGACAATAGATTGATAGTGGTATTTGGTAATGTATATTTCATCATGTATTATGTATATGATACAGAGGTATATTATAGCCTCGATCGAGGACTTAATTTACCTTACTTGACATATTGCTTTAAGTTATGTCACTACAATGGATATACTAATACATATCTGAATTATGATAACTACATTACATTAACTTTGGTTGAACCAATCACGCTGTTTCGACGACATCATGTACATACATGTAGTACACAGCGTTTTCGAACCATAAACAAAAAAGGTACCCAAAAATATTCCTTTGGCATATGTGCCTATACTGTAAATATTTTATATACATCTGCGAACCTGTCACACTTATATCGAAAATTTTAACCACAATGTATGAAAAACCTTTTTGAAAAACTGTCATGATTTCTGTAGTATATCATTTTACACAAGTGGCTTGCTCTATAGAGCTTTGAGTTGTTAGAGAGTTCTGTTATGGAATAGATTTTATTATGTACAGTTATCCTGACCAATGGTATACAAGGACCCTGGCTCACATTACATGACGTCACGAGTAACAGACGTCACGTGGTTTACCAGTCACGTCACGTGGTCTGCCAAGTCACGTGTTAAAAGTGAGTGGGTCATTCTTTCCGAAGAGATTTTAGAACATTTTGATGCCATTTACCTCAGTCGAAGACTTCTCCGAATATTCTTTTATAGTAATTATGTCGGTAATTGTGCTTTTACCTATTGTGTCGAAGTCAATTTTGAGGTGAATTTTCTTGTAAGTATTGTGGATCAAACTTAAGGCGCTCGGTATTAAAAAGTGTCCTAAAGGCGCGGTCACATAGTTGGTCGCTAACTTGGGGCATTTTTAGGACAGCCATGCACGTGTCCTACCATTTTCAGCTGTCTTGCTGTACAAAACGCTCTCTTGGACCCTTGTGGGTTCGCTCTTTGACTACCTGGTTGAAAATACTATTATCAAAATCGTACGACGATCGAACGACCTACATGTGACCGCGCCTCAATGAAAATTATATGTATATCACTTCTTCACGCGTACTCTTATTCTATTGATGTAAATATCAGTGTAAATGCAGTCGGTGTATATGTGACTAAAGTGAGTCTGGGAAGTAGCATCTGTTTTGTTTCTGAGGCCAATCTGGAGGCGAGAAAAGTGACCAATCAGAATGATTCTGATGCCGACCAATGAGGGGACGACAAAAGCGACCAATCAGAGAGCAAGGCTGGTGGTCGGCATTTTGGATTCGGGATTAGTCATCTTCCCGTAGATGAGAAAGGGGAAGTTTTGTATATGTAAAAATGTATTGGCTTTTACTCAATTTTTTTCGTACTGGAAAAAGTTAAGGTGTGAAGAGGACCTTCTGAGAGAAAATAAGGCTGAAGTATGCCGTTGAATAGCTATCCATCGTTGCCAACAAGCCCGTGAACTTACCTAGCCTTTTCCCCTGGAATATATATGGCTTAATTTATTCTATTTCTACGATCTGTTCTTGTGTACCTCGTCATCAATCTCCATAGCAACGATGTTCGCGACTCCGTTCTTTTCCAAGTTCCCGGGGGTTTCCGTATTCTCGGCAAACTTGTCCCCTCCGGTTGCGGGGTTCTTGTTCTGTCCGGTCGCCACCAGCCAGAGCCGGAACACACCGGTCACGGCCAGCCCGAGCACGACGAGGAAGGGAGCGTACAGCATGGGGAAGACGAGCAGTTCGGAGAGGAACTGTTTCTTCTCGGCGAAGGTGAGCTGGATGATGGCGACGGCGAGCGTGACGTGCTGCACGCCCGTCTCCAAGGCGATGGTGCGGCGGCGTGAGTGGCTCAGCTGTAGGAAAGGCGCACAGGAGATGCCGTACCCGAGCACGCCACCTGTGTAGACAATGGGAACTTAGGACGGTGGGCGCTACAGACTTCCATTTAATTTCTACCCATTAGGACAGTGGTAGCTACCAACATGAAGTCAGTTTTTATTAATTAGAACGGGGGGCGGTACCAACTTCAAGTCAGTTTTCACCCATTAGGACGGTGGACGGTACCAACTTCCAGTATTTTTTTACCAATCAGGTAGTGGGTGGTACCAACTTCTAGTCAATTCTAACTCATAAGGACGGTGGACGGTACCAACTTCAAGTCGGTTTTCATCCATCATGACGGTTATCGGTACCGACTTCAAGTCAATTCTAACTCATAAAGACAGTGCTCGGTATCGACTTTCTGTCAACTTTAACTCACCAAGACGGTGGGCGGTACCGACATCAAGTCAGTTTTAACTCATCAAGAGAATGGGCGGCACCAACTTCAAGTCAATTTTCACCGATCATGACAGTAGACGGTACTAACAGCAAGTCAAATTTTACCCATCTGTACGGTCGGCGGTACCGACTTCCCCTAAACCTAAACCTATTAGGACAGTGGTCGGTACCAACTTCCAGTCGATTTTGCCCATCAGAGCGATGGACGGTACCAACTTCAAGTTAATTTACACTCATCAGGACGTTGAACGTTACCAACCTCCAGTCAATCTTAAACGATTTCTGCCTTCTACGTGCCAGAAGTAGTTTTTCAAGCAATTCTGACGAAAGCTTAAAAAGTCCTGTGATTCCGAATCCCCACCCTAGTGAAACACAAACAAACAAACAAACTCACCGATAATGGGTAGCAGTAACGCCCCCACCCAGACGTTCCATGATACCTTGAACATTGACGGGTTGATGATGACACTCATGACGAACGTCGTGGTGATACCCAGTAGGCCAATCACACTGCCGATCTGGAGCACAAAGACACCGTTAAGGCATACTAGAATAGAAGTGCGTAACTATGGCTGTGTAACATCCCCAACCAGACTAGATTCAATAGTTTTATATCCTGCCCAGTGTTTAATCATTTCTTTTCTGAAGTAAAAGGATTTGAGAGTTACCAAAGAATATCTTGATTGTGCTCTTATATCTAGGCAGGGTGCCTACATGGATACCCTACCCTCAGCGGGGGGACCTACCCGTGGCAAGTATGTTGTAGTCTAGTTTGAGATGGTGTTTTTCACTCAGCAGACCCTGCATTTTTACACCGTTCACATCATCGCGGGCTGATTGCCCGGACCAAGTCCACCCTCTCCTTCCAGACGCCTCTGTCCCCCACACCGTTCACAAACACCAGAAATACGAACTGATGGTGCAAACATGCTAAAAAGTTGTTTGCATACAGTTTTTTTTTTCATTGATGTAATGTCTAAATGGCAAAATGACAACTGCATGAATAGGACAGGATGCTTCAACCCAAACGATCGTTTTAAAACGCTGTTCAGACTAGTACTTTAATAATAAAATGATACCAAACAGTCATTACATTGTAAATACTTGGCGCATCTGAACTGTGAGCAGTGACACCTGTCCTGCAGTACAATGTGAACCACTCACAATTGTCCTAAAGAAGGTGACAGACGTTCACCGAAACGTCGGTGTCAATAAAGCAACCATGGTTGTGTAACAGAGTACCAACCTTATAAAACTATTCACGGATTATCAGGTAAAAAAATCAAATTTGAAAAAAAAAATGTGGGCTCACCGTGACTATCACTTTCGCGAGTTTCTCGAACCAGTACTTGATGAGCATGCCGACAGTGACGGGGATGAGGATCATGGCGATCGTGGTGACGATTTCCTTGTACGGGACAACAGCGACATCGTGCGTCCAGCTGCGGGAGTACAGCCACAGGTTCAGCGGCATCATGCCCATGGCCAACACCGTGGACACCGTCGTCATGGTTACGCTGTGTTGGGGGAAAGATTAGAAAAACAAATCAGTTATTGCGGAGGGGGCTTATATGGTTAGGTAACGCCCACAATACTTCAAACCATTAAATCCTTTTTTGGCAGGGTTGTATTTGAAATCTGGACCGGCAGTTTAGGGCTGACTTACAGTGTATGATGTATGATGTCTATACTTGTTGATTAAGCTGTAAAATAACATTTCTTCCAATTTTGAGATTTCTATTGAGTGTGGAATAATCGTCGTATGGCTCAAGCCAACAGGACGAATCCAATGGCTCTGATGGGGAGGGTTACTTGCAGACTAGACTAGCCGTATAGAAGTTGTCGGTAGTGAGTTTCAATGAGAGTTGACAGAAGTCTGAACAGATAAGCATTTAAGGGCAAGTTTTTTATGGTTTAAAGTTTTGATTCTTGAAATAATAACACATTTTCCCCACTCAAGATTATATGCGTTACTGGCATTTCATGGAAAATTTAAGTCCCTCCGATTGTGATAGAAAGATAGTCAGATACAACAAAATAAAACGTTAACAATTTCCTCAAATGACGCAACCCACCAACATAGCAGACAGAAAATGACGTCACCCTCGCGTGACTTCAAACAACCAATCAAAACAAAGGCTCACCTTAGCGCCACGTCTCCGCGATTCCAGAACGTCAGGATGTTGGAGGTGGTACCCCCGGGACAGCAGGAGACAACAAGAGCGCCCATAGCGGTCATGGAGGAGTACTGCAGGGCATGGGCCAGTCCAAATCCCACGAGGGGGAGCACGATGAACTGGCACAAAAAGCCGATCGCAACTCCGACGAAGAAACGGCGATCAATCTGAAAATGAATCGAGGAAAAAGACGTTAATAGTATAACGCCATCTCAAACAATAACAACGAATGAACTAGGTGGTTTCATTCTACATACAATTGATATAGTTATTATATATTCCTCGTTGTCTTGTCATCATTTTTGTACGAAAATTGCTTTGCTATGAGAACTAAAACTAACACAAATCTACGAAAAATACCAATTACACAAATTAATACAATTTCAATAACGTTTTATTTTCAAATTAACAACAGAAAATAGGAATTGGTAAAATGGAGAGCAATTTGGAACGAAATGGCGCAAAACAGTGAACATTCGTTTATCACTATTTTCTAAATTTTATATCATACATCCTAATACAGGAGCAACTCTACGATTTACAATTAAGTTATCTTGTATCGAAACTGAGAAACCCATCGCTTCATCAAGAGAAACCTGGCACAGATTTGCAAATTTAGCGCAATTTCCTGGCGCAATTTGGCGCAATACCCTCGCAAAAGTTTACAAACGCGGGCACGCGGGCTCAGTTGTCAAGATTGTGCAATACCGTCTACACGGTAACCGTTAGTACGCCTGTCAATAAAATGGATACAATGTTCAAACACAAAGCCTTCAATGTTTTCTACAGCTACGCCTGACAGGTTGGCATCAGTGCACATATGGGAGTGACACATAAATCGTAACTTTGATACGGAGAAACGAAGAACTTGTCTTGAGTGCATCCTTTCATGTCTTAAAATACAAAAGGTTATTTCCAACGGTCGCCCAGCTGGGCCGAAGATTCAAACGAACGTTGACGTTTTAATTCTAACGTAGACAAGGCGTGTTTGCAATTGGTTAATGTCAACTCCAAGGTTTTAAAAGACTGACTTGTATGAAATACAAGCATATGTCGGTTGCAGGTGTTTCGTTTTCAGCTGGGCCGAGGATTCAAACGAACGTAGACAGTTGAATTCTAACGAAGACAAGGTGCAATTACAATTGGTTAATGCTGACATCAATGTTTTAAGAGACTGTCTTGTATCAAACAAACGTCAGTTGCAGGTGTTTCGTTTTCAGTTGGGCTGAGGATTCAAACGAACGTTGACATTTGAATTCTAACGGAGACAATGCGTATTTACAATTCGTTAATGCCAACGTCAAGATTTTAAGAAAATACTTGTATTAAACATACGCATTTGTCGGTTGCAGGTGTTTTGTTTTCAGCTGGGCCGAGGATTCAATCGAACGTTAACATTTGAATTCTAACGGAGACACGGCGTGTTTTCAATTGGTTAATGTCATTGTCAAGGGTTTTAGAAAGTGATGCATTGTTAAACACACGCATTTGTCGGTTGCAGGTGTTCCATTTTCAGTTGGGCCGAGGATTCAAACGAACGTTAATATTTGAATTCTAACGAAGACAATTAGTAATGCCAACGTCAAAATTTTAAGAAAATACTTGTATTGTTAAACACATGCACATGTCGCTTGCAGATGTTTCGTTGGTTCTGTAAGTTTACTATTCAAAGGCCAGATGTAAGTCCTCCACACAGTGTTCGCAGCGGTAAACCGTGATAACGTTGTCAAAACAGACTTGTACAATCTAGAGCCTAGTCCTAACCGGACTAACTACGTTGTCTAAAGAGATTATACTTTTGGTATGGACTTTGTCCGCCGTAGGGTTTCATTGGCAAGTGGAAATGTGAATCTTCTGGCCTATTCTTCAGACTATTTTTCCTGCATTGTACTTTCCATACCCGATCTACAAGGAAAAGAGGGATTTTAACGGTTTTAAGTTGGCAGTTTAATTCCTATTTAGAGATCTAAACTGCGCAACTCAAATATGACCTGTAACGCTAACCCCCTTTAAAACTTACTAGTAGTATTTGGAGACATCGGACAGTGGTTTCAAAATGCAAATATTGAAAAAAATGGCTCTCTGACATTAATCAGCTATTGCAGTTTGAAACCACCGTTCGTAGACTTATCACCCCTAAATACCCTGCTTTAAGAAAACGGATATAATCTACTCAACGAATAAAGGTGAACTATCGTTATAATACCGTAATAGTACCGTGCCAAAAAAATGAATGGCTGCACTGCCGTGCGTTTTTTCAGAAATTCCTTTCCAGCCAGCCCAACAGATCTCAAAAGTTAGGTTGGTGAAAATTTGTTTGTAACTGAAGAAATTAGCAGGTAAAGTTTGACAATGTCGGATGTACACAGTCCTAGGTTCTGAGTGGTGTGGTTGTACACGAACAGAGAAAAAGTCCCTCTTGCGGGGGGGTGACATAATGTAGTTTATAATTGCTATAAACAAAGATCATATGTTAATTGGTCATTGCAAACGTTTTCTCGTGATTTATGGAACATGTACTCAACAAAGAATGAATAATATGGGGAGGTTTCCTGTAGCTTCATTACAAACGCACCCCTGTAAAAAAGCATATCTTTGTATTACTGTCAATGGAGTGAAAAAACTCTTGAGTGAGACCAGAATTATTCATGCGCACTTATGAGTGAGACCTTCGCCATACGCACCTGTGAAGGCTGCTTGAGTACCCGGATGAGCTCCCTCAGTTTCAGCGTGCAGCCCATCGCCAGCATGATGGCCGTTACCACGGCAACGTTGAACCAGTTGAAGGCCTCGATCAGCTGGGGGTTGGGCGGAACCATCCTTGGTCCTGGCGGGGGTGTCGCCCCACTCACGTTCCCCTCGGTCGTATTTTGTACCATCTTCTGTATGAATGATAGGCGCAATCTCAACATTATAAACGTTTTTGAATATCATGAATCAAAAGTTTTACACCAAATTCCAGACCTTCGTCGGGATGACTGACCAAATTACTTTGCCCACGTGGTCGCAGGTCACGTGACTCATGTTACGTATACAAAATGATAGCCCCGGTCAGTAACCCTGACAATGGTCAACGGTAGCCTGGCATCCAGTCTTGTTAGAGGAGTAGCGACCGCTTGGAAACAGGCAAACGCTAACAAGACTGGGTTCCAGACTAGGTTGGATGGACGTGCATATAGACGGGAATAAATATGGTTCAGAAAAAATAGTCTGGCTACCATCCTATCCAGTAAATGTGGCTCAATCTTTTTGCTTGCTACGTCACATTTCGGGCCGCTTTAGGGAACGAAAAGTATGATCTAAAAGACACCAAACTGCACAGACATAAAGAGAATAGTCGTGGGCATTATTTGTGTATATATTCTACGTATACATTTATCTATTTATCGTTTCCATAAACAGCCCTACCTGGTCCCGGTTTCGAAATGTGACGTTAGCCTAAGACTAGTGGTGCGAACCTAAAGCCCGGACTTGGAATCGGACCTAAAAATGTTTAAGGTCCAAGTTAAAAAAAAACCTAAATGTCTGGACTCAAGGCCGGACTTGCAAAAGGCTATCTGTCCCTTATATTCCCTTTTCCTGTTCTAGACCATCTAAAACCTTCCATAGACAGTGAAATTTGCACAGGAAAAAGCCAAAAACAGTTTGTGTTTACACTGGCTGTATATAATTTGCATGTATTTTCCACAATGCATTTTAGTTCAGGCTAACATGCAATTTTATATGCACCATCCCCCCTCCCCCTCAAAAAAGAAAACTTTCTAGCGCACATAATACGCAATGATGGGTTCAGGTCCGGACTTATAAGTCCGGACCTGAACTGCTGGACTTGAATCCGGACCTGAACCTGAATATGAGTTTAGGTACGCACCACTACCTAAGACTAAGAGCCTTGATTTAGTGATTACTACGGAGGATGGCACCCAGACTAAAAGATAAATAAGGGTCGGCATAGGAGATAAGGCATCATGTAGCGAACTGACGTACGGACTGTCTACATTTACGCTTCAATATCTCTTCTTTCTGACGTCTGTCCGCCTACGTTTGGAATCTACGAACCATTTCTGCACAAAGGTATCAAGGATTTCTATTATAGAGGCTGATGAAACACGAAATTATAGACGAAATGAGATCGGACGTAGTCCGAATTCCTGTCGACTCTTGCTGCATATCACTTTTAATTAGCGTTCGGTTTTGCCGGCAGCTAGCTCTTATACAACAATAGGCTTATGTATGATATGTCTGAATTCTTGTCGAGTTTCCATACCGTCTGCCAGCTTTAGGGCTGTATGGATCGCTTGATGAATATGCATTACATATTTCATACAAATACGAAATGGAGTTTGTGCACCATGTAGGCATGTGTAATTCATTAAGCGAAGTTGAAGGCCTTGACGCAAAACACGTCCGACGTTGTTATAAAAATCGTGTGTGTGTGTGTGCGTGTGCGTGCACGCGCGTTTGTGCGCGTGTGTCACTCGTTCTCATTGAAATGTCGAAAATGGCATTTTTTTGGTCGAAAAATAAATCGGCTTTATTTTCAGTGAAAACTACCTGGTTGTTTAGGAAAATTCCTCTTTTAACCATAGCCAAAAAATGGTAACTTATTATTTTCGGTCCCATTGGTAATACATTACAGGGCGGGTAACAAACGTTACCGGTAACGTTTGTTACAACAGTAAACTTTACCCTGTTTTCTTCTAAAGGACTTGCTTTATTGACAACGTCATTTAGGTATAAGTGGATGTCCCAAGGAACATTCGAAAAGTGGGCAGTTTTTTAACACCAGGTCAAATAGAAAGCTTAGACAGCATCGAACAATGCTAACGCTTGTTACAGTCATTTCTGTACAACATTTTGTTAAGCAAGGTGGAATACAAATAACAGTCAACAACCCTATCTTGTTTCTTTAGGAAGACAGAAAAACTGTACAGCGTCACAAAAATGGTCATTTCTAGTCTTATACGTGGATAATAAAACCGTGGCAACCATCGTTCTCGTTGTGGTAACGTTTGTTACAGAATCTGGCGACAGGCATAAACCACCTCACACAGCCTCCAAGATCAGTGACAGGAGCGATCTGACGTGATCGGGCAGAGGGCCTGGGTAGCTGGTTTCACCTGCCGAACAATCATTCTGGGAACTAAATTGTTACATTTTTGGCTACTATTTGAATTCTTCGTTTCTTCTCAGGCGACAGCCATTTTTATGGTGTAAAATCCGACCCGTGACCCGTCTAAGCCATCAACCAATACGAATGCTGTTGTGCATCTTTTGTAAAACATTACAGGGGTTATGGAAAAATAAAGGAACCAGTGATGTTGTCTATAATTTTCTCCATATCAAGCCGTAAAGTCAGGCGACAGCATTTCGACATTTAAATGAGAACGAGCCGTGTGTGTGTTTGTCTCTCTCTTTTGGTCAGGTCTGAAAGTTTTGATGTATTTTCATGGATGGTATTTGGTTTGATGGTGCCTTTGAAAGTCTTACTCTCAGGAAGACGAGGGCCAAGATCGATTTTGGGCCACCTGGATGCTTTCCTTATACTGCATAAGAAATTACGTTTTTTTTAAATCTTATGTTCTGAACATGCTATAGTATTTACTTTTGGCGGTAGGTAGTTCTTGATGTGACGAAGAAGTATTTGACTAGACCACTGTGCAACCGTAGTTTCAACACTCCAGGTGGAAGCTTTCAAACTTTCCAAATTTAAAGCGCCACTTCTAAATATAGAAACCTATCAGGGAGTTTTATCATGTTCTTGACCGCACGGTCATCCGTTATCTGAAATGAAGTACCGATTTGAAATACCTTCGCTTACAAGAGGGGCCGTGTACCTAAATCTTGTACCTAAACCTGTAAAATTCGTAATATATAGGTCCGGACCTGGACACCTGGTGTACTTTTACCTATGCCTGAACAAAATAATGCACTAGTGGACACCAGTGGACTAAAGAAAAGAAAATACCGTCTTATAGATGTCAACGGTTAGGGGTAAGGGTTAGGGTTAGGCCACAGTATACAAAAAGTCATACAAACAGACAGACGCACCGGAAACAAAACCTTCTTTTCGGAGGTAACACTTTTAACACAAAGAGATGGCTACAACACCGACAGACACATAAATTACATCAAGACAAACTAACGGAGACATAGACCCCGGGAACCGGAAGTTTTGCAAGAAGTCACTGTCCGTTCAAGGCTATGTTAAACCCGGGGAGGAGGAAAGATATGGAACCATCATTGCTAGGCAGTAGAGTCCATTTCGTGTCATTGAGAGGGTTTTTAAAATGGTATTTGCCATAGGTTTGAATAAATTTGGATAAATATCTAAACCACAACAGTTGTAAATTTAAAAGATATTGAGTATTAAAAAATTGAATTTATTCAAATTTTCTAAAAAAAAATGTTTTGAAAGTTGCAATGGACAAATTTGTTCATTTAGAACAACTTTCAGACATCTTTGTCATTCTTTAACTTTTAGTAATATTTAAGATGTTTATAACATTTTACAAATGTTAGATTTGGTTAATTGCCACCATAAAAGTTAAGCCAATTGTCTGCCTCTGTATATTATTGAACTTAACTGGTGGGAAAATTTTACAAATTTGGTTGATTCTATTTTCATAAAAATGTTGGCTTTTGGCGAATAACACCCGCTGAGATTATTGTTACATTTCCACAAAAGGAACCGGCCAGGCAGTTTGGGGGAACGAAAAGTACGATATAAAAGACAAAAAGAACTCGAAACGTACCAAAAATAATTCAAAGCATATAAGTACCTTGTGCATATCTAAAAGCACAAGCTTTAATTTGTCGTTTCCGCAAACAGCCCGGCCGGGCGCCGGGTAGGACGTAGGCCTTATTTGGTTAACCCTCCCTTACTTAGGCCAGAGCAAGTAAATTTTATGGATGACATCCGCGGGCTCATTAATTTCTATCTGATTTCACACAAAAAAAACAAGAATTTTTTTCTTATTTTTGCGATGATCATTATGATGGAAAATTACCAAATTACCAAAATGAGCAAATATGTTGTTTGTAGTCTAACGATTGTACAGACTTGTACAAACAAACAAACAAACAAACTTGTAGGAGTGAGACTAGTGAGGTAGCCATGGCTGAACTTGTAGAAGTGAAACTAGTTGGAAAGTTGTAAAAGGGACACCAATATTGGAATCATGAGTGTAGTTACCAACTTTGTAAGTGATACCAGTCTACCACACTAGTGTCACTTTTACTACGCCAGTACAGTAGTAAGTACACAGGAATGAATTCCTTGTTGACTATGATACCATGTTTTGTCCCTTTAAGTATTGTTCCAACGTTTATGGTGTCTATTTTGAAAATGTCGCCATCTTGTTTTTTTTAACCCTTTCGCACTATTTTTGCAGACTGCTGAGGATGCCATCCATAGAATTTACTTGCTGTGGCCTTACTTTGGTTATCTCTGGCTACCATCTTCAATTGTGCAACATGTTAGCATGAGCTGTCAAACCGAACAATGGAGGTCGCTACTCGGTCAAACGTGGAAAATGAACGATTTACATCACTGGAGAACAACGGCAGTTGACTGTGTCGAAAACAAGTGACTTTAGCTAAGGGCACAACCCGTCGTACCTGCAAATACGTACTGTCTGCGAGCCAAAACGTGGGCAATCTTTTGGGTCCGTAAATGGCAAGCATCGCCTCCGTACGAACTCGTAGGGAATTCGACGGATTTTGGAGCACGCAGACACGCCGTAGAACTTTGCGTGCAGGCAAAACTTTGTGTGCATCAGGCTGCTGATTCGCCCCCCGTACGTGCCAGTACGGGCGACGCGCCTGCCTTGTACAGCCTGAATACTTTCAGAAATACGTGGCGGACGTGGCCTCCCAAAAAAACGTACGGACAAATTGCACGTACGGCGTGTTGTGCCCTTAGCTTTTGGGTGACTTAACTTAAAAATTTAGGTCGTAACTAGCTCGCAGCGTGATCGTCGCCTAGTATAAAGGTCCCCATAATACTTGACGGTGATCACTCTGTGACCTAGTTACAACCTAGATTTATGTAAGGCCACAGGAATTAAATACTATGGATGACATACTCTGCAGTCCACAAATATAAGAAGAACAAAAAAAATGGGTGAATTTTGAAAATAGGCGGCATAAACGTTGAAACAAGACTTGAAGCGACAAAACATGGTATCAAAGCCATTCATTTCTGTAGTAAAGACATAGAGGCACGTATATGTGCAGTAGTGACACTAGTGTGGTAGACTGGTGCCACTAGCCAACTTGGTAACTACGAGGGGCGTTCAAGAAGTAATCCACCTGACCCATTTCCCAAAGGAGGAGATTAATGAAACCTGGTGCAGTTATTAGTCTTTCTCTTCATAGGAATCACCCAGAGTTATGCATTTCTACCATCGTTTGATGTAGCTCTGTACACCGTTTTTGTAGGACGCCCCAGGTTGGTCCTGCAACAGATGCCTCATCAATGGCAGAAGAGGGACGACCAGGTCTGGGAGCTGTTTCCACAGACTTCCGGCCATGTTTGAATTCACAATGCCAGCGTTTTACAAGGTCATATGATGGGGAATCATCACCATAAGTTTCTTTTATTTCATCAAAAGTCTCATTTGGTATGCGTCCTTTCAAATACAAAAACCGGATCACTGCGCGACACTCAACTGGCTCCATTTCACACCTGGTCCATTTCACACCTGACTCAGTTCAAACACCTTTAAATCAAAAACCAAAATTAGTTCAGAGCTGTTTTTTGCAACATAACCCATAGAGATATGAATCATTACATATGCAAAATTTCATCTAGATCAGACAACTGGAAGTGGGTCAGGTGGATTACTTCTTGAACGCCCCTCGTACATTCGTGGCTTCCATATTGGTGCCACTTTTACAACTATCGAATCCAGCTAGTTTTGTAACTACTTCTACAAGTACAGTCCTAGCTAGCTCCCTTGTGTCACTTGTACAAGTGTAATTATTAGGCTAGAGCACATATTTTTCTATGTTGGTACTTTCTCGTTATGTTGACCATCTCTGAAAGGGAAAAATTTTTTTTTTTAAATCAGGCGAAAATTAATGCGCGCACTGACCATAATATCATCCATAAAATTCACTTGCTGTGGCTTAATTTTGAATTGTAAAGGAATGACTAAAAAAAGACATACCTAGCGTAGAAAAATAGGTTTTGGAAATCTTTTTGAAACACATTTTCTATACAAATTTGATGAATAATTTGTCAAATTTTAGGTCGCAGAGTGATCGCCACACAAGTCCAATTCTGGTCGCAGTACAGTCGCTCGGCTATCACCGACTGGTTGAAAAGCAGGCATACTGCAGTGTTCAAGGACAGGGCATACTGTGTAATTTCAGTGTCCGTGAGAACGAATATAGTAGTCAGAGTTTAGACCCATAATTTGTAGACTGGGGAAAAAGTGAACTATCACTGTAAAATCAGCAGTTTTTCCGGTGATTTTAATTTGTGTTCGCTGTTTTGAGATGATCCCTCCTCTCTCTTTCTCCTGTTTCTGTTCTGCCTACCTCATTTTCCCAAACGCGAACTAAAAGGGAACACCGTGAAAACTCTATTATCTCTCCACGGCAAAATTAAACCCAGCGAGCATTTCCCTCTTTGCAGTAAAGTAGATTGCGAAGATTTACGTGCCCCAGGGCTTGTGCATCAGTTAAGTACGATACATTTGTCACACTGAGGCACAGCGTTAGTCTCAACCCTGGCTTCACTGTTTGTGAAACATTCGCAATGCGTCTGTACACTCAATAACATGGTATCCAGCCTATCGTGGCTTGGGCAAGCTCTCGTCGGGACAGATGAAGCTTTCTTCCGCCGAGAAAATCTCTCGCACCCGGTAGCTTCACGCCGTAGGAGTAGAGTCCACCACGAAATCTCCTACCGCGTTAAAACTTCTACCGGGTTCGACAGATTTCCCCGGCGGCAGGCAGCTTCACCCGCCCCGAAGAGAGTCTAGCCAAGCCACGATAGGCTGGTTACCAGCTTACAATGACCTTGGCATCAAGTCAGAACGTATCTATCTCCACGACAAAGTGAGCCACGAAGTTTACAAGAAGTTTGTCAGTTAGCTTTAAACCTTGAACCCTCGGTTACAAATCTGCCAGGCTATACACACAAACAAACGGGCACTTGAACCATGGTCAAATCTAGTTCCTTCGGTTAGTAGTGTCAATACTGTAGAAGTAGAAATGTTTGCGGTGGATTTAATGTGGAAGAAAAGAGAATGGTGGTTTTTGGACGCGGTTAAAGAGGACACTACATGTGCAAACCGCGAACATAAAACAACAGCGAACACTCTTTTAGATCTCTCTGTCGAGAAATAAAATCCCCGCGAAAATTTAACATTTTACTGTACGGTACTTGCAGCACATGCCAGATGTTTTGTTGCATGTGACAGATATACAGGTGGACATGAAGAATGTTGTTAGGCCCCCACCACGCAAGTATGCTAGCCTTCGAGTGTACAAAGATTTAGAGCGCCGCCCTCGCTAAGGCCTTCATACATGACCTACATCTTAGGCCAGTAACATACATATACAAAGATAGCGCATTCTTTGCTTGGCCTCAACGAGTACTATGCATGTGATCCCGGTCGCATATACTTAGTGCGATCGTCGTACGATTGCAAACTGTGCGAATTCTAATCTTGGAACGTTGTTTAAATGTGTCGTACAAGATTCAGCTGTCTTGTTAAGGAAAAAGGCTGTCTAAGGTGGTTAGTTCTGTCACAACTGTCTTGAAAATTCTAAGACGTCAAGATATTGCTGGTACTACGTATAACAACGCGCTGTTGGCTAAATTCACCACACACACACAGAGAGACACACAGAGACACACAGACACACACACACACACACACACACACAGTATAGTTGTAGCAAAAGCTCAGCTAAGCTAAATGATAAAAATGGTATGCGTAAGTTGTACATGACAAAAGTACAGGGGTTCACCAACGTTACGACCACTTACACTACACACCAATTCATGCTGTGCGTTTACGACATCACATGGCCCTTAACCTTGCCTATGGTGAGTAACTTACGACCGTGGCTGTGCAGAAACGCCGTCGGTGCCTCTCGGGGTTGTCTCCGGGAGCGAGCCAGTACCTGCGCGGTGTCACACAGGTGTCCGTCCCGTCCTGTCACACCACCCTGTGCGGTAAGAATGCCATCTTGAAGGTTTCTGACATGATTTATTTGCATCAGCACTTGCCCTTCATATAAAGGGGCGGAGCCTCATTAAATCCTAGCCAATCAGAGGGAAGAAGGGCCAGAGGGTAACGCCTTATTGGTGGAGCGTCATGATTGGTGAGGCAAGATGCCAGATCTAGAGTAGAAGGAAGGGTCGTCTGAGGACACGCAGGTAGAATTGCTTGTTGGCGGATTTTTGAGACGATACGTGTTTGGGCCAAGGCAAATTACTGTTATGTTTCTGATTCCGTAGTAAAACATTTTCGAGCTTTGTTTGTAGATTTTAACCGAAGTGATCCAACAAATATTGTTTAACTTCATGGGTAGTGTACTCTCCTAGCATAAGTTAGGCTCCGGCTGTTTTTATCAGGCTTTCTGTCTTGTCTTCTATCTTCTATTGTTAATGCCTATAGTTTCGTGTACCGGCAGAGGTTAGGTTTTGACAATACAAGATACAATTAAAAATAGAAATCCCGATATTAAAAAACGACTAAAAACACCAAAAAAAAAACAGCAGAAGCCTAACCTCTGTTTGGATAATAAGGAAGTGCACAGGACTCTGAAATTTTCAAAATCATATCATAATCATACAAATATACATTGTACATGCAAATCAAAAATTTCTATTGCTTCAGAAATAAGTGGAACACGATTTCATTAACATCAACATCACTGATGCGTCTATCAAAACTTTGGGTCCTTTCATTGAAAAATAAAAATCCTTTTAACCTCCTTGGGCCTTTGCCAGAAGTGACCCCTAGAAAAATAAAGGTTCGGCAAATTTTGGTCAGTATTGGTCGACAGGGAACTGAAAACACTACCTTTTCCCTATGCCTTAGCGAAGGTCATTTAAGGTGACTCCTTGCGAAGTGAGGAAAACCTAATATAGGGTTCGCAATAAACCACAGACTATGTCAGATAGGGGAACGTTAAAAGCGTGGAGTTGTCGTGCAAGCTAACTGTCAATCATTGAAGCGACGGCAGCCTACCATCACAGCGCCATAATTGTTCCATTTGGTAGCAAGTGACCTGAGGTAGCGGCAAAATACAAGGAACGTTGCTGCGCATCCTGAATGGTGATTTCGTTACCCAATGGCTGTACGTCAAGATCACAGAATATAACGTTACATCGTGGAAAACCTTTTAGGAGTATTTGACTTGCAGAGGAACCGATTTTGGCGAAACTACAAGGGTGGAGACGTTTTAGGTCACCAATGGCCACTGCGCCGACACATAGTTGTCAGAAATAGACTAATCAATTACAGTCAGCAATTCAACCAATGAAAGTATGGCAATTAGTAGTATGGCCAATGATAGAAAGGCAATTAGTGGTTCGACCAATGAGAGGGTGTGTACAAGTTCGTGAAATATCACTTGTATCATTATGTTGTTGTTTTTTGTTTTTTTTTTTTTTTTTTTGCATTTTTACGTTTTGATCGAAGTGGACGGGGTTGACATTTTGATATCGGTTTTAAAGAATTGTTTCCTGACCTTGACCTTCGTCCTACCAACCCATATCCACTTACCACAATATGGACCTATAATTCATCCAAAGGTTCTAAACTTATGCTGAGCACAAATATACGGAAACTCAGACAGAAACACAGACACAAGCACACACTAAAAAACAATACCTCCATTTTCTATGGAGGTAAAAACGTAAACTCTGTTTTGACGACACACAAATGCTTCTATAACAGTAGCAGCTTCTCCCGTGTCAGAATCTAGAATTCTTGGCAAGCTTAAATGAAATCATTGTGGATTTCACACAACAGTATCCATGGAGTGATTAAGACTATACAGTGACACATAGGCCACAAGTGTCGTCAAAAACACGTTGTGGCACCAACTCAAGTGGAAGTGTTCCAATATGACATTCCTTAAATTAATCATCCGATATATGTCGTGCTAAAGAATTGTGACAAATCAAATATGTTTAAGAACTGTGCGAGATTTCAGATGTCATTGCCTTTCATTCTTGTTTTCTTTGTTTGTTTGTTTGTTGATATTTGCGTAAACAGCATTTAAGCATGATACAAGCATGAACGGCGAGAGATTTCAGATGTTATTGCCTTTCATTCTTGTCTTGTTCGTTTACTTGTTTGTTTTGATTTGTATATAAATAGTAAATAGCGTTTAAGCACAATGGCACACCATTTTGGTATAGGTACAAGCACGAACCGTGCGAGATTTCAGATGTCATTGCCTTTCATTCTTGTTTTGTTAATTTGTTTGGTTTTGCATAACCGGTAAACAGCATTTAAGCATGACACACCATTTTTGTATATGTACAGTAGGTACTGTAAATGCATTTAAGTTCGCGGTGATTTAATTTCGCGGGACTTTTCGCGTTGGTTTTAACTCCATGCACTGTAGTCTGTTACTGCCGTGTAAAAATGTTCGCCGTCGGGTGGTTTTCAGTTCGCGGTGAAGCGGCCACCGCGAAAACCACGAACATCAAACCACCGCGAAAGTTTCTGCATTTACAGTACTAGCTGCGTAAGACCGGACTGCAAGGTTTATCAACTAAATCAAGGAAGGGCCCCTACTCTTTTCGGTAAGTGTGGTGCGTTATTTAATTAACGTTACGTGGTTCTCCTCAAACACAAGACCTCTGGCGTTAAGTTAACGTCCATTTCGAGAGGAGTCCCTAGCAGAAGCATTTTCACCTGAGTCGACTGAGAAAATAGGTGTAAAGTGTCTTTCCCAAGGGTATAACATTGTGAGCCTACCTCTTAAGCTTACGCCGATTTCGAGAGGATTCCCTTGCAGAAGATAGGTACTCATTTTCACCTGAGTCGACTGAGAAAATAGGTGTAAAGTGTCTTTCCCAAGGTCACAACATTGTGAGCCTACTACTGCTAGGTATTCGAGCCCAGAGCATTAAGATTCTATGTAAATAACCGTAACCATAGCACCACCTTGCCTTCATTTTTTGGGGCTAAGATAAGACTGCATATAGTTTGACAACGTTTTAGTGTAGAATTTATCAGAGCTTAAAACTGGGTTAGGATATTAGTTGTACATTGTTTTGAATACGGTTTTTCTAAAATCGCACACAATACTATAGGACGAGCCCAATGGTAAGGTATTGTGTGTAATATAGCTTCACAAAAGGAAAAAAGGAAAAAAAAATCTGCATTTTCGCGAAAATGTTGCCTTTTTAGCTTATGTTTACGTTTTGACCCACTTCAAACAATATACAACAAGGTTGACCTTGCGGTCAATGACGACAAGGCTGACCTTGCGGTCAATGAACCCTGGCTTGCGCCTGATGAGTAGCCCATTGTTCTCACCTGTCATTATATTTCAGCCATACATAGTATGGTGAAATATATTATATTCGTAATGTTTCTTTCTTCTTTCTTTCTTTCTTTCTCCTGTCAAATCTTTAAAGTGATTCATCTCCGCCGTTCCTGGACCGAATGATCTGAAATTTGGCACAAGGGTAGAGTGGGTCAATACCCTTAGGTGTTTTTCTCATTTTTTCCATATCTGCCTTTAAAATGATTTTATTGAGGTTAAAATGTCATGTTTTGACCAAAACGGTGTATTTTGCCCCACTGTACCCTGGTCTTACAATGGAATGGCCTAAAATTTGGTGTAGATAGGCATTAGATAGTTGGTAAAATGATCCAAGTAAAATTTTTGGCATTAAACACTTTAAAATACTTAATTTCAGCACTTTTCTGAAGGGAAATTGGTTTCCTTCCGGCCTCCTGCCGTGAACTGCAGTGACCCCACACACCTGCACAGCCTGGGCTTTCGCGATAGCTAATTGAATTTAAAGAGCCAGCCAATCAGCGCCGAGGAAAACGAATGCTAATTAATATCCATAAGCTGGCTTCCAATGCCGTATATACAGACAGAAACACATGCATATTACAGCCTTACAGTGGCCATACATGTGTGTGTCACCCTTTGCCCGGTTTAAAATTGTAGTTTGCGAGGATTTGGAGTTCAGACAGGGTCATTTGAGAGGTAGCGGATGTGGACGGTACGCATGCATTGAACGTTAGAATACAAGTCTTTGTCGTTGAATTAACCAACATTCCGCATGGTAATATCAATCATTCTTGGCATAGTTGACTTTGGTAGGGTTAGTTGAGACAATCGAGTAAATGTTACTTGGCGGAAAACACGGAAAAATTTGCCAGTTTGCATTTTTTTCATATCTGCCTCTAAAATGATTTTATTGATGTTTAAAGGTTATCTTCTGACCAAAACGGTATATTTTGGCCCACTGTACCTGGTATTACAATGGAATGACCTGAAATTTGGCGTAGATAGGCATTAGATAGTTGGTAAAATGATCCAAGTAAAATGTTTGGCATAAACTACTTTAAAATGCTTAATTTCAGCACTTTTCTGAGGAGAAATTGGTTTTCTTTTCGGCCTCCTGCCGTGAACTCCAGTAACCCCACACACCTGCGCAGTCTGGGCTTAAACAAGAGTTAATTGAATTTAAAGAGCCAGCCAATCAGCGCCAAGGAAGACGAATGCTAATTAATATCCATAAGCTGGCTTCCAATGCCGTATATACAGACAGAAACACATGCATATTACAGCCTTACAGTGGCCATACATGTGTGTGTCACCCTTTGCCCGGTTTAAAATTGTAGTTTGCGAGGATTTAGAGTTCAGACAGGGTCATTTGAGAGGTAGCGGACGGTACGCATGCATTGAACGTTAGAATACAAGTCTTTGTCGTTGAATTAATCAACATTCCGCATGGCGATATCAATCATTTTCGGCAGAGTTAACTTTGGTAGGGTTAGTTGAGACATTTGAGAAAATGTTACTTGGCGGAAAACGCGGGAAAAATGGCCAGTTTGCGTTTAGTTTTGATACGTAGGTTTGACAGTGGCGAAATTGATTATTTTCTCATCAATATTTCTCGTAATAATTATTTGAACTGTAAATCTAAACAATTGGCTTACATGTGCAATTTTTGTATGAATAAAGATCAATGGGTACTAAAATTATGTGTAACTTATTGCTCTTTGTCAATAGATCAGCATTTTTTCTATAGTGGCCATATGTCTATAGTGGCAACATTTCTCTCACTGTACTGGAAAGAAAAGTGATGTATTTTTTCCCGAGCAAATTTAGGTACTTCTAGTGTTTTTTTCATTACGTAAACTTTGTACATTCAAATTGTAAGTAACTTTAAACTGCCAGAGTTTTAGCCCAATAAAACACTCCCAGTACCAGTGTATCACCACTGACCCCCGAAAAGAAACCCTCGAACAAGGTAGAAACTCCTATCCTCCGGGTCTCGCACGCTACAAGCAGGAAATTATAACACTAACACAACAAGATTACGCCCGTTGGCTGTTGCATACAAAGTAAAGGTATGCAGGAGGATATACTTAACAAAGAAGGAAATGAAATATATAGATAAAGCCACATCAAGTTAAGTTGTTGGTCCTGGAATTTTTCAGAAAAGAAATACAGTACCTACTCTCCAAGCAGAGGTTAGGCTCTGGCTGTTTTTAAAACGTTTTTTTAGTCGTTTTTATCGGGCTTTCTATTTTGTCATTTTTCTTGAAGTACGCCAGCCAGTAGGTTTTGACACAGTAAGATATAAAAGAAAATAGAAAGCCCGATAAAAAGACTAAAAAAACGTTAAAAAACAGCCGGAGCCTAACCTCAGCTTGGAGAGTACACAGTACCTGCACCTGCATGATAATTATTAAAGGGCATGCCATACTTGAATAAAAGAAAAGTTCACTGCAATGATAAATGTATCCACATCACTAGGAGCTGATAACGGTACTTAGGCTAGGGTCACAATTGGCCCGGTGCCCGTCAGGGATGTAGCCCCGGCCGGGCTCTGAAGTCGGGCGGACACCGGCTGTTTACCGGCTGTCGTGGTCACAATCAAACGTTGCCTTCGCGCTGCCCCATGGGGGTCCCGGAGTGTTCCGGCGGGCACCCCGTCATTTTTCTTTAAAAAATTTCCACCTTCCTAGGTTCGTCTCCGGCAGACACCCGTCAGATGTTCTGACGGTGTCCTGTAGTCACCCCTGCGGGGTCCGACAGGGTAACGTTTGTCTCTCACAGCCCGGTGGGGCAGTTGTAGGGTCCCTGCCGCATGCCCTGCGAACAACGGCAGGGAACCAGGCAGGCTCCTGGTGGGCACTCTTTAAGGGGTATAAAAACAAGCATTGCCTGCATCCACTTAAGGTAGTACATCATTGAACTTGGAGTACTGGTGCGGTACGTCGGGGTCCGTTCACTGCGGCACGGTTTTTTTCGCCAACTTTTCCTCGCACTCGCACTGACGTGCGGCACTGTTACGTTTCTAAACTAAACTAAATAAACATGTTATTGGAATTTTTAATGTCGGCGGATGACATGCCAAACTGTTGAGGCCTATATTTTTATATTTGTAAAACGAAAAAAAATGGCTTATGGGTCCGAATGACTGCAAGTTTGGCGTTCCGTCGGCCAATTGCAGAGGAAATGTTCTTCTTCAGCCAAACATCTTTCTTCAGCTTGTTTCTATAGTCTGGGGTTGTAATATCGTAAAAAACATAGAAGCTTTCTATGAAGGAGGCTATCTGTTCGTCGTGCTTCTCAGTGATGCAGCCTATTATGTGGTCTGTTGTGTGGTGTGTTGTCCTATCCCCCTTCTATGTTCAGCCCTTGTCTGCAGAAGTTTTTGTTGCTGACTTCCTCCGCCTGCCTAGTGGGCTAAGGGCTGTTTCCCCTGGTCTTCTCCTTTCCCTTGGTATAGCGCTATGCACTTAACTCCACTGTAATACGAGAACTGTGTGATACGTGTAGGTTCACGGCTTTTGTCCTTTCACGTGATCTGTGACGTCACATATTTGACCCGGTGTTACGAATTACACACTTTTATTCCGTAAACCTGGTCTTTGACGTAACGAATTTATTCCGACAGACTGCCGGCAACCGGAGGGGTCCCTCTCGGTGTTGTCACGATTAGGTCGCGGGGTGGTTGTACGAGCGGGTCCCTGGTTCATTTTAACTCAGACTTAAATTGAACCAGGGTCCCGGCCGGGCCTCAAAATACCCCGGCAGCCGCGAGGTGTCCCACAGGGCAACGCAGGGGTCACGCCCGAAAGTGCCAAAAAACAGCCCGTGAATTGCCCGGCAGGGCCCCTTTTTCGAATTGTGACCTAAGCCTTAGACGTAGTTATTGTACTGGAAATTGTTGAATGGCTTCATGTAATTTCATGATGAAAATCTTCTGAATGGAAGATGCTGTTTTTTTTTTTACTTTCGGAAAAATAGGAGCTGCCGCGATTCTAAAAAAACAGTTAGTTATGCATAGGGGCTCCTGTGGAAGATTATATTCTTCCATATGGGCCCGGTGCATATTGAGCAAGTTCTGTTTTGACCTGGAATCAATTCACAATATTAGTTCTCTTTTGGGGATAACTTACAGTCAAATTGTTCCATTATTGCGCAGGGGTGACTTGGAACAGTCCAATGTTGCGTGGGAATGGGTATGGCTGAAATATGCTGTATTTGCACCCAAGCAAATGTCGGCCTTTCTAGTTGAGATATACAGGTGTTATGCCGTGGCACAGGTGACCCAAGGATACACCTGATGATCTAGATCTGTAAGGCCATTGCAAGTACGTTCTATGGATGACATCAGCGCGCGCATTGACTTTTGCCTGCTTTCGAAATCAAAACGTTTCCAAAAGTTCGCTTTCAAAGTCTGGCACATAATCGTCTGCTGCAGTTCCAAAGAAGCAACTAGGGGGCCTAAATCTACACCACTTCTTACCTGCCCCCAGAGCTATCCACCTCTTAAAATCATGTCTATAGTTCAGACAATTACAAAAGGGGGGGGGGGGGGCTTCACCGAACCATTCACAGCTTCTTGAGTTATGCTGTTCACAAATGATACACACACGCAAACACAGCCACTCCACCATGGGAAAACCTCAAGGGGTTCACACGTGCGTATATGTTCAAGTCCGTATGAGGTCCGTATGGAAGCCTTTGCCTCTACCAGGCTCCACAGGTTGCAGGAAAAAAATGTAATTGGACAAATATAGCCAGATAACATGTTAAAAGAGTTTGTTGGGTGGCAAAGCATACTCCTTGGCCATTTTTTTTCTCCTCTGGCATGTTATGTGTCTGTCTTTCTACAAATTTGACGACTGTTTTTCCAGCAACTTGTGGAGCTCGGTAGAGGCCAAGAATTCCATACGGACCTCATACGGACTTGAATACATACGCACGTGTGAACCCGACTTAAAACACAACCTTCTGGCGATAATAAATACGTAGATTTTCAGAATGCGTTCGACAATCTGAATCGGTGGCCGCGGAGGTTAAAATTTATCCCTAAATTTCTATCATCCTTCCGACAGAAATTAAGCGAAATACTTGGAGAGAAACAGTTAGTTAAGGCTGTATTGGAGATTTGGCATCATTTGCAGTTTCCAGGGCCTTGAAAATGCCCAAAAGAATCTTAAGAAACTGCCAGCACCTTTCCGGTGGTCTAGTCAGGACTGATACTTGTCTACGATTTAGGAGAAACTGAACGAAATTCTTGGAAAACAAAAGTTCAATTCAGGTGGTGAAGGAAATTTAGTTTACAAAACCTTGAAAATGCAAAGAAGAATCTTACGAGACTGCCAGTGCCTTTCTTGTGGTCTAGTCAGCATTGATCCTTGTCTACGATTTAAGATAAACTTAGCTGAATTCTTGGAAAACACAAGTTCGATTCCGGTGGTCACGGAAATTTGGCTTAGTTTGCAAGTGTACAAGACCTTGAAATTGCGAGCAAGAATTTCAGAGGATTCATTTGCGATCTCACTGGTGGTCTTGTCGAAACAATATTCTTCTCTCAGTTTCAAGCTAAATTCTTGGAAAACAGAAGACACAATATTTATAGTCATGGGGTTTTTGCATCATTTTGAGTTTACAAAGCCTTGAAATTGCGAGGAAGAATTTCATTTGATTGTGATGCTACTGGTGGTCTTGTCGAAACTATATTCCTGTCTCAGTTTTAAGAGAAATTGAGCTAAATTCTTTGAAAACCAAATTCAATTCAAGTACTAGTAGTCATGGGGGCTTTGCATCATTGGCAAGTTTACAATATCTTAAAATTGCGAAAAAGAATTTCAATGCATTGTGACCTTATTGGTGGTCTTGTCGAAACTAGACTCTTGTCGCAGTTTCGAAAGAAATTAATCGGAATTCGTGGAAAACACAAGTTCAATTCCTATGGTCCCGAAAATCTACCTCCCTTTGCAAGTTTACAAACATTGCGAAGAAGAAATTCAGAAGATTACGATCTTACTGGTGGTCTTGTCGAAACTATAGTCATGTCGCAGTTTCAAGTGAAATCAGGCAAAATTCTTGGAAACATAAAATCAATTCCGGTGGTCATGGGGTGTTGCATGATTTGCAAGTTTACAAAACCTTGAAATTGCGAGAAAGAATTTCATTGGATTGCGACGTTACTGGTGGTCTTGTCGAAACTATATTCTTGTCGCAGTTTAAGAGAAATCAAGCTAAATTCTTGGGAAACACATGGAGATTTTGCATCGTTTGCAATTTTAAAAAGTCATGAAATCACGAGCACGAATTTCGGAGGATTGCGATCTCACTGGTAGTTTTGTCGAAACTATATTCTTGTCTCGGTTTTAAGAGGAACTAAGCTAAATTCTTAGAAAACATGAGTTCAATTCCGGTGGTCATGGCATCTGGACATCCTTTGCAAGTTTACAAAACCTTGAAATTGTGATTACGACGTTACTGGTGGTCTTGTTAAAGCTGTAATTCTTGTCTCAGTTTCAAGAGAAATCAAGCTAAATTCTTGGAAAATATCAAATCAATTCCAGTTGTCATGGGGTGTTGCATCATTTGCAAGTTTACAAAACCTTGAAACTACAAGAAAGAATTTAACATGGATTGTGACGTTATCGGTGGTCTTGTCGAAACTTTATTCTTGTCTCATCAGTTTGAGAGGAACTAAGCTAAATTCTTGGAAAACATGAGTTCAATTCCGGTGGTCATGACATTTGGACATGCTTTGCAAGTTTACAAAACCTTAAATTTGCGATTGCGACGTTACTGGTGGTCTTGTCAAAACTGCTTTTTGTCTTAGTTTCAAGAGAAATCAACCTAAATTCTTGGAAAACAAACGTTTAATTCCGGTAGTCATGGGGGTTTGGCTTAGTTTACAAGTTGACAAAACCTTGAAACTGCAAAAAAGATTTTCATTGGATTGCGACTTTACTGGTGGTCTTGTCGAAACGATATTCTTGTAGCAGTTTCAAAAGAACTTAAGCTGAATTCTTGGAAAACAAAAGTTCAATCCTGGTGGTAATGGGGATTTTGTATCCTTTGCAAGTTTACAAGGCCTTGAAACTGCAAGAAAGAATTTCATAGGATTGTGACGTTACTGGAGGTCTTGTCGAAACTATATTCTTGTCGCAGTTTCAAGAAAAATCAAGCTAAATTCTTGGAAAACATAAAATCAATTCTGGTGGTCATGAGGTGTTGCATCATTTGCAAGTTTACAAAACCTTGAAACTGCAAGAAGGAATTTCATTGGATTCCGACGTTACTAATGGTATTGTCGAAACTATATTCTTGTCGCAGTTTCAAGAGAAATTAAGCTAAATTCATTGAAAACAAAAGTTCTGGTGGTCACTTGCAAGTTTGTATACATATATAAGGATATGAAATTATGAGAAAGAATTTCAGAAGATTGCGACCGTACTGGTGGTCTTGTAGAAACCATAATTCTTATCTCCGTTTCAAGAGAAATTAATCTTAATTCTTGGAAAGCACAAGTTCAATTCCTATGGTCACGAAAATTTACCTGCCTTTGCAAGTTTACAAACATTGACATTGCGAAGAAGAATTTCAGGAGATTATGATCTTGCAGGTGGTCTTGTTAAAACTATACTCTTGTCGCAGTTTCAATAGAAATCAACCTAAATTCATGGAAAACATTAAATCAATTCTGGTGGCCATGGTGTTTTGGCTTCCTTTACAAGTTTACAAAACCTTGAAATTGCGTGAAAAAATTCCAGAGGATTGCGATCTTACTGGTGGTCTTGTCGAAACTATATTCTTGTCTCAGTTTTAAGAGGAACTAAACAAAATTCTTGGAAAACATGAGGGTATCATGAGGTTTGGGCTTAGTTTGCAACTTAACAAAGCCTTGAAATTGCAAGAAAGAATTTCATCGGAGTGTGACGTTACTGGTGGTCTTGTCGAAACTATAATTCTTGTGTCAGTTTCAAGAGAAATCAAGCTGAATTCTTGGAAAACAAAAGTTCAATTCCGGTGGTCATGGGATGTTCAATCATTTGCAAGTTTACAAAACCTTGAAACTGCAAAAAAGAATTTCATTGGATTGCGACTTTACTGGTGGTCTTGTCGAAACTATATTCTTGTCTCAGTTTTAAGAGGAACTAAACAAAATTCTTGGAAAACATGAGGGTATCATGAGGTTTGGGCTTAGTTTGCAACTTAACAAAGCCTTGAAATTGCAAGAAAGAATTTCATTGGAGTGTGACGTTACTGGTGGTCTTGTCGAAACTATAATTCTTGTGTCAGTTTCAAGAGAAATCAAGCTGAATTCTTGGAAAACACAAGTTAGATTTTAGTAGTTACAGGAATTTGCAAGTTTACGAATTCTTAAAATTTTTTAAAAGAGTTTTAGAGGATTACTATATTACTGGTGGTCTGACGAAACTAAATTCTTGTCGCAGTTTCAACAGAAGTTAAGCTAAATTCTTGGAAAACACAAGTTTAATTCCGGTGGTCATGGGGTTTGGGCTTTCTTTGAAGGTTTACAAGGCCTTAAAATTGCAAGAAAGAATATTTTAGAGGATTGAGAACTTACCGGTGGTCTTGTCATTGTGATCTAGATTTATATTTAAGTTTTGTCTAGATTTGATGTAACTTATAGGAATGTTTGGGACTCACAATACATATACATCTAGGGCTGCAAGTGATAAACATTTACTGATACAATGTAAATTGATTTATAAGAAATTGCAAGTATTTTCCACGATTTTTCGGACCAAGTTACATGTACACTGAGTTTTAAAATTTTCAAATTTTACTAAGGAATTTTCATCATTAATTATGCAAATGGAGTCAAAGATAGGGTTTGTTTATTCAATTAGCAGGAGATAAACAACCCCTGTTTTTTTCTGCATGATTATTAAGTAGACCCTTGTGACTCCCTCGTTGAGAATGATTTTTATAGATTATTATTTAGGTCACAGCAAGCAAATCGTATAAATGACATCAATGCGCTCATTGATTTTTAGAAAAAAAAAATTTTTTCTTCGTCAGAGATGATCAACATGTCAATGATTGTACTTGTACTTGTAGAAGTGACACTCAGGATGTAGCAATGACTGTAATTGTAGAAGTCACAAAGCTGGACAGTTACAAAAGGATGTCATGAGTGTAGATTGTAGTTACCAACTTGGTAAGTGGTACCAGTCTACCACACTAGTGTTACTTTTACTACACCATTGCCAGGGGTACCTATGCATTTGCACGAACCCTATGAAATTCGTACGAATATTATGTGATAGACACTAATCACTATGCGAAAACGCACGAATATTATGAAATTCGCACGAATCACTATGTGATTCACACGAACCTTATGAGATTTGCACGATCCTTATGCAAAAACGGCGGCCGGGAGGAGGCATGATTTTGAGCATTTCTACCCGTGATATTTATATTTCAAGGCATGGAATGGACATTTACCGTCGCAAAGATGTATTTTATAGCCTGTGAGCTACTGTTTTGCTTCATTTCGGTGTGTTAACATCGTATTTTCCGTCGCCGCCGATCGAAGCCGCCATCTTGAAAATCCCGCTCCGTCTGTCACGTGACCCCGGCAGTGGTTGCGCAAGTTCGCATAAGGATCGTGCAAATCTCATAAGGTTCGTGTGAATCACATAGTGATTCGTGCGAATTTCATAATATTCGTGCGTTTTTGCATAGTGATTCGTGTTCATCACATAATATTCGTACGAATTTCATAGGGTTCGTACAAATGCTTAGGCACCCCTGATTGCAGGAATGAATGTCTTTTTGGCTGTGATACCATGTTCTGTCACTTCAATTCACGTTTAAGGTGTCAATTTTTAAAATGTTGTTTCTTTTTATCTCATTATTCTTTGCAGTCTGCAGAGGATATTAGGCATAAAATATACTTGTTGTGGCCCAGGTAAGCCATTGTGACTTTCTGTTGAAAAACAACTTTTCGGACATTAAAATTTAGGTTAGTCCTTTGATGAGGCTTTGTTTCCGTGTATTTCCAAATGTTAAAACATTTTTTTCTAATTCTTAAGCTTTATTCTTAAAACACATAGTACATTTGTCAAAAACTAAGTATTTTAATAATCTATAGCTATTATTATATATACAGAATGTAATACAAAGTACAAGTGCCAAATGTTAAAACATGCTTTCTTATGGGTATCCCTGACTCTGATACCAGCAGTGTATGTTAGAAAGATATACACATTCTAATCTGTTTTATTCGGGGTCGACGAAGTGTAATTTATCTCTTAGAGGAAACAATGGACTGACAACTAAATGATGCGTGGCGGCTGACTCATTATCTCTTGTCAAGCATGTGCCTTATCCTTCAAGTAGTCACAAGGACCTTACGGCGATCACGTGGCATAGTCTGTTCTATGTCTTCTCTTGTTCTTGCCACTCAAAGGTGGTATCTCACTGCCCTTGCGGCACCGGTGCGGCACTGCGGGGTTCGAAAAACTACGAATGTCAGAGTTAAACGAATTTTCTTACCTACATTATGATAAATTGACGAAAATAACACAGCAGTGCCGCAGTGAACGAATCCCGCAGTGCCGCACCGGAGCCCCAAGTGCAGTGAGATACCACCTTTACAACGCAATGCTACCAGGACAGCAACCACGTTGCGAGCTAGCGATTTGACAGAAAATTTGACAAATTTCATAGATTAATTTTAAAAACGAATATATGTTTTTTTTACACGTGTGTGTTTTGTTGTCTTTTCAGTCTTACGTTTGTAAGTTGCATGATAG
>NC_049991.1:3776243-3786215 GCF_000003815.2 Branchiostoma floridae | reverse complement strand
CCTGACGGGAAGGGGGAATTCTGCAATTTCCTCTTTCGCATCAGGGCCATGCCTCCTCGTAACTTAGAGCTCGCAGACTCGTCGTCCGATCGAATCGCGCCTAATGTGAGGGGGGTATAACAGATTGCTTCAGGCGAACTTTTCAACCTACTCACTATATATATACCACACTTATGACGGTCGTTTGGCGTAACTGCTGAGTGTTTGGCCCAGACCCAGAAGTGGTGTTATGCTACCGATCTTGTGCCCTTGGGAAAACCACATTATATTGTAGTGACTGGTTCTACCAACCTATGAATTTTAAAGAAGAAACGACGATGTTTAGCTTTTTGCCCCTCCCCTTAAGAAAATCACCAAAATGAGTATTCCATTTCCGGGGGCTCTAAATTCAAAGTGATGTAAAAGTGCTCCTAGGCTGAAATTGAGATGCCTCCATATCTAGATTTGCTTAGAACATGTTTGACTATGTGTGTGCCAAATTTGGTGCTTTTAGACAAAAGTGCACAATTAGCCTGGTTTTTTTTTTTCAGCTATGCCACCGGACTATCACTCCATCCAGGAAATTGGTACCAAACTTCGGTTGGGGAGGTAAAAGGCGGTGAAAGGAGAGGGTTTGGCTACGACTTTTTTTATGATTTAACGTTTTTAAGATGTAATATATGCGAACAAATAAAAAAAATGTAATATGTCTCTATCCCTATTCTAACCTAAGATTGTATCCCTGGTTTTCTTATAATTTTTGAGACGCTGATATGGCACCTAGCGTTTTCTTACTTAACTGCAGTTCACTCTTTGAAGCGCAACTAAATGTGCGAGGTTTATTTTTCAAGTAAAGCACATCAAAAAAGGTATGCCTTCTTTTTGCTGTACATTTTGTATCTTCTATGATTTTTGCTGGACCCTAGTCCTTGACACAAATTACTACATCTGCGCCCCCTAGCGGCTTTCTAGTACCATGCATCCTTCGTTTTTAGTTTGATTCACTGAAACTGCTATCAAACATGTATCGTTGCCTCCAACAAACACACAACAGAACCTTATACATTTTGTATCTTCTTAACATTTTTTCTTGACTACAGGGAAATTAATGACTAAATTTGCGACCCCTAGCGGCTTTCTAATACTATGCAGCATCTGTTCATTTTAAGTTTGATTCACGAACTGTTGTATTAAACATTAATCGTTGCCACCAACAAACACACAACAGAACCTAATACATTTTGTATCTACTTCATGAATTATTGAAGGAAAATATTCATAAACATTCACTATGACCTTGAGCGTCTACTACCTTTTACACAACAAATCTGAAATAGAAATCCCCTAGAGTCAAAGAGACGTGTGTAATGTATTATGCATCCCAATCTTTTACATGGTTGTTCTCGGGTATTGGTCTAAAACGTTACGCCCGCTTGGCTAGCAACTGGTCGATTTTTCGATACATACATCTACGTGGATGCACTGTGCTCGATACATATTATGTGCATTTCTAAACCTGGATGCTCAACGCTATCCAAAACAAATCTATACCATTGTCAAGAGCTGTACGTAGCAAAAGGTAAATAATTGATACAACAGTAGACCGGCCTATATATGCAACAAGAGCCATACTGGCTTTGACAGCGCTATAACAACAACACCAATTCTTACCTAGTGTCCAAAAATATCATGGATGCGACTTCCAGATGACACCCGTACCAGTTGTTTCTACCATATCAGAAATTTCCCCCGTGTACTGGTATACGATGTACGGATCAAGCCATTGACATTAGTCTGCTGCAATACGTCACACTGTCTCCCTCTCACACCCACCATAAAAATAAACATTGAGGGATGATCCACTAATTATTGTGAACGGTCGCAAATTTCACAGCCACCGACTATTTCTAGAATCTGTACGGTTGGTTTTCGATACCCGTTCGTTTAGAATTAACGACATGCGTTGAAAATAATACATGACATTTCATTCCCCTTGCGTTCAAAGAATTGACACTGACATTGAGACACCCCCCCCCCCTTCGTTATGATAATGAACTGTCCTGTAATACTAAACTGTGTCACATGGCGGACAGACTTTGACCTCTATTCCGTATGCCAGATTACATAAGACTGGAAGTCTGCTTACGTAAGGGAAACGTTAGTATTCAGTAGACGAACTTGGAATTGGTCCCAGTTTAAACTATGTCTGTCACTGAATGCGTGTGCGCAATATGGGTGTTGGAGATATATATATGGTGGATGTGTGGGTGTGTAATTTTATGGGTCTGTGATTGTATTGGTGTACGGTGGGTAGGTTGGTAGGTAGGTGGGTGTACAAAAAAGGTAAATGACGGACAAAAAAATATTGAAAGAAATTTCGGAATAACAGCACATATAACTCCGAGTATAGTTATATTTTGATTCATTAGATATTGGTTAATACTAGTAAATGTTTAGAAATGAAAAAAAAAAAAACAATGCTTATAGTATTTTATTTCAATCACCTTTACGCACTTGAATATGAGTGAAAAGTTATGATGTAATAATCACAATACTTGAAACAGACATTGCGTGTCTATCTTCTATGTCTTCTTGAACTTGTAGTATGACGTATTGCAAGCCCTTGGGACTCGGCTAATTTGCATATTCTTACGCCAGAATTTTGACTCACCGAAGTTATCCATTCACAACCTAGCTGTTAAACAATTATGTGTATCAATACCATTTAATATCACTTTTAACTAACCCCCTTGCTTCTTATGTATTCAGTTTTCCTCATAAAAACCAATCCCATTTATAGCCCCGCCGGCCAAAATGAAGAAATCCAAACTACAAACATGCAGCTACGCTCTCATTGGCCGAACCGATAATTGCCGTGCTCTCATTGGTTAAACAGATGATTATGACGGACGGTTAAGATGGACAGTGTATTACTGTAAATGCAGAAATGTTCGCGGTGGATAAATGTTCGCGGTTTTCGTGGTGACCACTTTACCGCGAACTTAAATCCACCGCTAACATTTTTCTATCATGGTATTAGACTGCAGTCTATGGTGTTACCGCGAACTTAAATCCACCGCGAAAAGTCCCTTTTCCCGCTACCGCGAAATTAAATCCCCGCGAACTTAAAATGCATTTACAGTACTATCCTGGTACTAACCGATCCGACGGTCACAGCGAGCTTTCCGGGATATCATCGGTACGCTTAGTGTTGTCGGCCCGCCGAGGACTCTAAGCGCACCCCGGGGAATGTTTACGGGGTGGAATTCATTCAGTTACCTTGTCAGAAAAAGAGGGTAATTCTGACTGCGAGTGGGCCGGCAAAACAGCCTTAGGTCGGGCTAAAAACCCCACCGTTTCCGCCAAATCTTGATGAAGCCATTTTTCATGACACTTTGGTATTTCACTTCGCTTTTGCCGCCCTAGTTGCACATATGGTGTGAGCATACCTAAAATAACCTGTCCAAAAATAACATAGTTATATGATAAAATAACATAATTCTTTTTTCCAAAAATTAGAAGCAAACTGCTTTTACGCCTAGTTGGATATAGGGAAAAAAACACAAAGAAAATATAGCAGTATTTTCAAAATTCTTTCTTTTTATATGTTTCCTTCGCTAGAACCGATGTGAAGAAGATCATAGAAGCTATCGTCGTCTCTTTATGCTGAATAACTTGACGAAATACAGGACATATTTTAATGGATTTTACGGAACATTTACAATTTTTTTGACAAATGTTCCTACACATTTTCCCCCTAGGTGAACTCTAGCACATCCTGTTTGAAGAAAAAATAATTGAATCGAACGTTTTTGGACTAAGCGGTACCCAAAGTGACGAGAACTAGCAGAAATTGGTCGAAACACAATACATGATTTAATGGATTTTACGGAATATTTACAAAATTTTAACAAATTTTCCTACGCATCCACCCCTTTAGTAAACTCTAGCACTGACTATGACAGCCTGTTTGAAGAAAAAGACTTGAATCGTACGTTTTTTTACTCTCCAAGCAGAGGTTAGGCTCCGGCTGTTGTTTTTTTAGTCGTTTTTATCGGGCTTTCTATTTATCATTTTATCTTGCTGTGTCAAACGTACTTCAAATGACAAAATAGAAAGCTCGATAAAAACGACTAGAAACAGCTGGAGCCTAACCTCTGCATTGAGAGTAACGTTCTTTGATACCCCAAAGTGACGAGAACACGAGTGTTGACTTTGATGTTGCCCAATGACCCAATTTCGCCTGCGATGCAAAACAACACACGCCCTAGTTCCCTTTATATGCACCGCATCGCCATCATCACACAGTTAGCAACCGTCTCAAACCTCTGAAAAAATAATCCTTTACATCTTAAATTATACATCCACTCGTACACAGGGTCGTGCTAGACTAATTAATCATTCACAAGAATATTTCTAAAGCCGAAAATGCCAACCCCTGATTTGAGAATAATTCCCTTTCGCCGATATATACGCGCACTGTGTATCTTATGCAAAGAAAGAGAAGAGGGGAGGGGGGCGATTAGATCTCGATTTTCCATGGATAATATTCGTGACACAGTAAACCATAAACAGCGCCACGCATATCTATCATATTATACCCCAACTGACATCGCTATGATGAGAAGCCACGATAAAAATCCTATCTTTTCGAGGGCCGACATTTTCTATATACAATGGCCATTGCGTGTATTCCCACATGGTATATAACAAACGCGTACAAATCCCTTACTAAAGGCTATGTTTAAACATGACAGAAAATACGGACTGATATTTAGAACGTATGTAAGCATAAAACATACCTTGACATCTGGTGCCTTTGCGAGATATCCACACGAACTCGAATGTCCAGGGATTTCGTATTCAGAACCAACTGATATCCACCAGCTTTCCAACGAACACAACTCGCAGCTGTGTATACCGTCACAGCAAATGACAGCACGACATATGTCTTCGATTTGAGAGATCTTAGAGATTCAGATAATGGATACAGCGGTGAGATAGCGATGTCTCCGACAGACGACGCACACAGACAATCAGATAGCGGCGGAAAGGTTGTGCGTGGACTGACGACCACGCATAACACGTCGTCGCTTCATCCGGCATGCGCGAGGTGGCGATCTGACTCCCCCTCTGTCCAAGTGGACTCTCCCTACGCCATCAGTCCAGCTGGCCCAGTGGACGGCATGCCAAGCAAAAACGTGAATCAATCAATTACACCGATCCTGACTATGAGTGTCCGTCTTAATTATCATCTCAACCAATCACTGCATTACAATTAGCGGTTCGACGAATGAGAGAGTCGCTGACTGTCCGTCAAGAATTTCTATGTTTTGACGGAGGTATTGAGTGGAGCTTTGTGATTGGTCAATTTTGTTTCCTCGTTTTGCCTTTGATTATCGTTCCTACCTCCTCCGGCATTGGGTTGACTTCAGTTCACACTTTCCTCTTGAAAGTAGGACACCTTTTAAAAAGGAAATTATAAATAGAGTCTCATAATAAGATGTCCCCAGTTGTAGGCGAAGGAGTAGAGTTCAGTGACTTGGTTGATACAAGGACGTTATATAGCGTCCTTGGTTGATATGATATATGAAGATTATATTTATGACCTTCTTGAATACAATATGATACATGCACAAGTCCATATATGTATGCGATAGAGGGAATTCATAGTTGCATGCATAACAGGTCAGTTTTTAAGCAGAAAATATTTGGCAAATTTACCTATTTCTTTACACAAAATAAGACTGAAATTCGGTTAGCCTTGTAAGCTAGAAACGAACCACCATCTAAAATGTGTCTTAAACAGTCATATAAATAGATGTCAATTAGGTCATGATCTTTTTTATTCATATCAATTTATGCTTCTTTTGAACCAACGGAGTTGTATGCGTTATGGGTATGGAAACATTTATTACAGATGATATGTTAAGTTTCGCCATAAATTATGCAAATCAGAATTTGATTTGCATAATTGAAATACGACTATGTTGATCTTCGTCAAAGTTACTCACAGGTCAAAAATGATTAAAATCCATTCATCCCTTCTTGACGTATCCTGTTTCAAACCCCGCATAATTTGCATCTGAAACGAATTCATGCAGTTCCAAAGCAAGCTGGTAGAGGGCCAAAAGAGCTATCTGCCAACCACAAATCGTGACCAGAGCACAAGACATTAAAATCAGAGCCTTCTACTGCAGTACCGTAGAAAGTCGCCTGGATAAAATAATCTTTTCTTTCAAATTGCTAACTGTTCCATCGTCCAAAATATCATAAAGATTTATCCACAACTTCCAAGTTTCGCTATTCACAGGCAAATAATTGACTGACTGTTCATAAAAAGATCTAAAACGATGGTATCCTTTTCTGTACATTCACGCCATATTGGGGTAAGTACAGGCATAAGAATATGAAAAGTCGTAATATGTAAAGTGATAGGACTTAGTTATACTCATCAACAGAATGGATTCTAACATTTACGGTAATACATAGGTTCGAGATCTTTTGAATATAGGTTGAGCTGATTTTGTTTAGCATAGAAGGTTGAAATACGTTAGAATAATCAATACTTCGATTCAGAACTAGCTATAGATTTAAAGGTTTTAATCATATTGCAAGTACATGGTATAAACATAGTAGATATACAAGTGACAATGGTCAGTTATGAACAATATTCTACTGCAATACTAGCGTTGGCTATTTCTAAACAGGTTGGGTTTGACTTCTTTTTTTGGAAGCAGAGGGAGACGAAAAGCCCCACCTTTTCTAAAATTTGTGGGTTCTGCGATTTCGAGAGAAAAGTGGCTTTCTGTTCGTCTGTCAATGTGGGGAATATACTCAAATCAGCATGGCCCTACATAACACGAAGTAATAATATTGAAGTTTTTCAACTGTCAAACAACACAAAATTTGCCAAGCATCTATGATTCGTTACTCGAGTCACGTGTCCCCGAGTCACGTGCTCACTGAGTAATTGAATCATCACTCCTGACGAAGGTCGACGAATGTGCGACCGAAAATTCGAGGTGAGCAAATATTGTGTTGTATGACCGTTCAAAACGTCAATGTGAATAATATAAACACAGATGAGCTTTCATGCTAACGAAGTAATAATAGTATGAAGTCACACAGCAAACCACGCTTCACTGTGGGAAGCTAGGCTCATGACATATTGAGCAAATTAATCACTCGAAGTGATTATCCATCCAACCAATAGCCACCGTAACATGGAATCCAGTCTAGCTGTTGCACGACCTACCGTAGTTAGTGTAGGCTCTCTACGGGGCCAGTGCAGCTCTCAGCCGCCGGTGTTATCATTCACACCCGTAGCATTTTCCCGGTAGGACTTTGCAAACTCCCACCGTGCAAAACCCCTACCGGATGTGAAAGATTACCCCGGCGGTGGAAAGACCCTCCTGTCCCGAAGGTAGCCTGGCCAATTCACGGTAGACTGGATTCCAGGTTGTAGCCACCGGTTGGAATATCGGCTGAGTCTTTAATGAGTTTTTATGGCTGAATAGATGAAGTATGTACCATATATAAATGTGGTGAATTCAAAGGAGGCCAATATGCATGACACTGAATTATAATTGAATCCGAAATTGGCTGCTATGGACAAGTTTCTATCTATAATATCGCTGGCCTGGCGATCACGACTACTTTTAGGAATCCGGAAATGGACCTATCCCCGAGTTCACCTCCATCAAAACGTAGAAATGCGATATGAAAAAGAATCTCATTGGTCGAACAGATGATTGACGATCTATGATTGGTTGAACTGCTTATTGTGATGGGCAGTCAGGATGGGTGCTATGTTAACGAAATTGCCCATATATGGGGATGATTTACATAAAAGATGCACTATCAGTCTGAACCGCTAGATGGCATTTCTCAGTACAACTCGAAATGAAGGTTACATACTGTAAATGCAGAAATGTTCGCGGCAGTTTTATGTTGGCGGTTTTTGCAGTGGCCACTTCACCGTGAACTTGAAACCACCGAGAACAAATTTTCCATTATAGTATTAGACTACAGTCTACGGTGCTACCGCGAGCTTAACACCACCGCGAACACTCCATTTTCCCGCGACCGCGAAAGTAAATACCCGTGAACTTAAATGCATTTACGGTAATACGAAAGAATATGAGGTTAATTTCTTTATTACATTTTCAAGGCTTTCGCGCGATACTTTGGTAAACGTTCGTTGCAATTTGAAACCGTCTATGCCATATCGCTGAACAGTCAATGTATATGGGAGTGGTGACAAAAACGTATAGACTCATGCATAAACGCAACATTTCAATTACAAATGTACGACCGTATCTTGAAATGTTGTAAAAGAAATAGATGAAAGAAAATAATGGTTCAGCTCGGGTTCGACCATTTCAAACGGAAACAGAAATTATTCTAGATGAATATGTCATGGACCTGCACCCCTCTCTCGACAGTGGGACAGGCCACTACAAGAAACTAGGAAAAGTGCGGTTTTAGTTAGACTTAGTCCCTTTCGAAGGACAGCAAACGAGTTGCGTGCAGCAGTCTTCTTTGTTCAAGTGTGGTCAATAATTTTGGATCACAAATTACTAGATTAAAGGGCACGCGACTTTAAGTGGACACTATAGATGGACCACTAGGCCACAGTAACTAGAGGGTATGTATGGGGCTCCTGACAACAATTTACGCTGAATTCAGAAGAACCCCCAACGAATTTCCCTAAATCAAGGAAGGCAATTACGGCAATTATTTGGTCGCCTCGCTACGAATTACGTAGTTAGATGTTTTCCCCTACGAGTTTAATACGGGAAACAGGCTGCCTATGCCTTACGGAAAGGAGCATGCAGACCCTCTGATTACTAAATTAGAACGCGATTGGCACTGTGTTGAATTTTTGCCGTGTCCCCTCAACAATGGTGCTAACCGCAGCATTGGTGCATGTGTTTGTAGTGTTTCTTGCGTTCTTTCTGACCAACCTACATAGCGCAAAAGGTATGTTATATTAGTCATTGCCTTCATACCCTATCGGGCTAAGTACATGCGTATAGATACAAGGTAGTAATACAGTACACATGGTTTCTAAGACTAATTTAAAACATGGGTCTAAAATTATTCTAATGTATTTGTTCGTCTTCTTCGTAATGTTAAAATGTAGCTTGAGATGTGTTTGTATAATGTCGTTTCAAAACTCAACAAAATCCTATAATGTAGCTAAATAGAATATTTCTATAATACATTGTTCATAAAAACTATTGTTTATGTAACATGGTGTTCATTCGTAACAGCGATGGTTGTCCCCTACTCGATGCATTTCTTTTATTTGTGTTCTTACGTTTAGCTGCACGACTCTAGATCTGACGTACTAGTATTAAGGACCTAGATCACATCATTCGTCGCGCGATCGACACACGATTGTCTTATAAACTTGGGGAATTCGGGAGTTAGTCGAGCAAAATTTGGCTGTCTTCAACGGTACACCCGAAAAGGCTGACTTAAATTCCTGGGGGGGGGGGGGGGTAACACGGCGGAAGGTCCCAAGGTTGGTAACACGGCGGAATTCCTACTCGAGACCTCAGCTCGGTCCCGAGCCAAACACGTTGCTGCTGCGCTCACACGATCCTTCGTACAACCGTCACAACGTGTCTTTATTCTGTAACGTGTGTAAAACTAAAATGTTCATTTGTTTCTTTGTTTGTTTGTTTTTGTTAGGAAACGATGAAGCACATGATCTTTACAAGATGTTGATGATTAACTACAGTTCTCATATCAGACCGGCAAGGAACTACACAAGCCCAACCGTTGTCTACATGGACATAGTGCTGAAAAAGATCATAGGACTGGTATGAATTAAACATGAAGTCATTCTTACAAGCTTTCTTAGTTAAAGTCGTTCGTTCTTTTTTTTTCAGACCTTCACTATGATCCTTCTAGTGCCTAGTGGCACATAGGTCAGCACGTTTCCTTTCTGTTTCAGTAACAGATTTTTTTACTAACTAAGAA